>NC_142777.1:1552500-1670000 GCF_988280905.1 Pimephales promelas
GTTTGATTGGTCATCTGAGATTAGTTAGATCCTCCTTCGTTAGTCAAGTTCTGTCAATTGCTGTAATCTGTAAATGTATCAAATGTTCCAAGGGATTCATATTATGTTCTTGACTAATTTTGACAATTGAACAGACTACGTGATGACTTATACAATGAAATGACGCTGACACGTTTTGGAGTGAACAGACTGAGAATGAACAATCACTTTAGATCAACAAGATCTATTCACTTGGAAATTGTGCTAAATCTGTACTTAATCATGTGCAAAGATGTACTGAGACATGTACTTAGGAATTTGCAATTTGATGAACTCAATGAGAAATTCAATTCTGTTGTGAACAATTGCCAAGTAGTTTGGAGGTTTGCCCATGTTGTTTTGAGAATGTAATTTCTGTTTCAAGAAATGAGCCAAACCAATGGAGAAAAACTGTAATGTTGCATTAGCAAGTATAGCTAAAAATAAAATAAGTTGTAGTTTTAGTGAACGGCCCTGCACTGCTGTAGATCACCTTCACTATTTGACTTGTAAACAGCCTATTTAAAAAACATAGCAAACAAAAAATACATAATGTCCCCACAAAATTATAATATTTAACATCAAAGGTGTTCAGACCTAAATACTAAACAAAAAACAAACTCATTTCTCTTTCAGGAGATCAAAATGTTGTGATAAAAGCACATCAGCATATACAGTAGAAGCTCGAAGCTGTTGGAGTTATTATGATATTATTGAGTAATTATGATATTATTGAGTAATTATGATATTATGGAGTTATTATGATCAGGTCATATACAGTTGAGTGCTGGGAAGTGTTGTTTACCAGAGCGATCTCAGTGGCATATGTTCTGCTCAGGGCCAGACTGATCTTTTGTGACTGAAGAAAGGAAGGGCCGCTCGTCCTCCATCAGTGTGAGGGGATGCCCTCCTCGAACCTCCCACCTCTGAATAAACCATCAGCACACACACACACACACACACTGATTATTACTGTAGGAACAATCCTTTAAGGCCGATGGACGATGACTATAAATATAGTTCTGAAAATCATTCTAAAAGAATAGCAAAGTATCACCATAACAACACGGCGAAATGATATCGTTACGTCACTTTCATAATGATTTCTTCCTGAAGGTTGAAAACACTGACAGCCAATCAGAATCCATCCTGCTTTAAAGAGCTGAAATGAAAGACAACATACACAGGAAAAAATGTTGGGTTATTTTTTCTTAACCCAACCGTTGGGTAACACATATTGGGTCACTATATTGGGTTAATTTCTAAAAATGTTGGCTCATTTCTAGGCTGGTTCAAGAGCGAAAGTGCGTAGGAGGGCGAGCTGGGCGTTGGGTTAAATATGTAATGTTGTTTGTACACTCGTGTATTTTGAATTTATGTGCACAATTATGTACACTCTAAAAAATGCTGGGTTATTTTAACCCAACTTTGGGTCAAATATGGACTAACCCAGCCGTTGGGTTAATTTTTTACATTACATTTTTAACCCAACATTTAGGGTTTGTCCATATTTGACCCAAAATTGGGTTAAAACAACCCAGCATTTTTTAGAGTGTATTATAGACTCCTCAAAATTTTGTTCGTAATTTAAAAATATATTTGTTGAGACAAGCTTGTTTGTAAACAAGCTGTCTTTTAAAACTAACTTTACTTCAATAATGTCATAAATAAAAATAAATAACTGTTGGGTTACTTTTAACCCAACTGGCTTTTTAACCCAATGCATTTGTTGGGAAGGTGCTATACCACCCCATAGTTGGGTTACTCGTTAGGTTATTTTTAACCCAACATCATTAAGTGAGTAGTTAAATGTAAGTCGCATGATAGTCTTTGCATGGATGTATATGTAATGCATGTAAATCGCAAAATGTAGGCTGGTCACCTAACACACAATGCAAGACGTGTTGTTTCATTGAGATCTTTATCCAGATCTGCTGTTAATCTGTGTGTGTGTGTGTGTGTGTGTGTATGTGATAATAATAAAGAGCTCGAGTCGCTGCTCTGACGTCACAGAGGATTCATTTTCATAATCAGTCCCAAACACATGCAGAGTGAGCAAGGTCATAAGACTTTAAAAGCTCAAACATGGACATTTCAAAACATCATCATAACAATAAGATGGTTTATAACTCTTAACATTTAGGCATTTTAAATGGTTTGTTGGAATAAATATCTTCTGTTTGTAAAATACTGACGAGTGAAGGAATATGTGCCCTTTTACACTCTTGAAATGAGATAGGCCTTTCTGGCTTGTTTTGTGTATATTCTCGGGTCTTAAGTTCATTGCTTTAAATATCCAGAAACATGCTGGTTGATGCTGGTATATAACAAACGTACACTTTAATAAAGTTAAACCAAAGATGTTCAAAAACTATTAGAGAGCGCCCCCTGGCGACAAACTTTATCATGCTTTTCTGCATATTTGTAGATTTATTCACATAATCTGTTTTTCCCACACGTTTCTCTAAATTGAGCTTTTTTACTTTAATGTCACATAATTTAGTTTAGACCTCCATACAGTTTGTCCTGAAATAACACAGTATGATTTAATGACAAGTCAAGTGGACAAAGTTTTCAAACAAAAATTAATATTTAACGAGTGTGTGATTTGGCAGATGTCACGAACGTGTAACATGGATTTTAACCAAAATCAAAAGAGTAGCACTACTTCACAATTTTCAGAAAATATAGGTATACTTGATTTTATTCCAATTTTTACTCAACAGAAATCAACAAAGTGGGACATTCTACGTATATGCTAACTTACCATATAGCCTAAAGCAATATATTTCTAAAAGTTCAAAATAAAGTTCTGAAAGATCATTTGTATTCAGAGGGCATCGACTTAAAGGTTAACTAAACCCTAAACCAACATTTTTTAGTTAATGATCTGTAAGAACGGGGCTTTATTAGTGCTGCTGATCATTGATTAAAGTAACTTTTTTGACATGTTGGTATAATTCTACAAAGTATGGTGTAAATATAGGCTACAACAAACGAAATCAAGGCGAGATCAGACCAAACGGGCTCTCAGAGGACAGTTGATCAATGAAAAGCTCTTTTTCTCCATTTCAGAGACATTTGAGGCCGATCTCTCCGTGATCAGAGGAGCATTTTGTCATTCCAGGCCAGGTCATTCATGAGACTGAGGGTGCAGAAACCCCATCGATCATATCTGAGGAGGGTTGCCAATTCCTCTGTGTTCCCGCGGAATTCGCATTCGCATTTTCGCGGGTTAAAGGTCTAGCATAGCAAACATAAATTATCTTTGACTGAAATACTTGTTTTGAATTTTTTTATATTCTAAATCAAATAAACCGTCTTGATTTCCGGTTAAAGCAACATAAGTACTGTTTTTCGCATAACTGGGATAGTTATGACGTGACATACGGAATCTACACAACACATTCCCTTACTGATAACTAAAGAGATGTCGCGGGCGCGCGCCGGCAGCCAGGAGGAAGGACCGTTGGGGCGTTCACGAGCACAGCGATTGGACAGCGCGTGAGAGATACACACAAGCACGTGTAGGGTGTTTTTAGATTTCAAACTGAATTTAGGCGGGTTTTCAGTTTTTCCTCTCAGTACCAACATCAGACTCCACCGCAGAGACAGTACAGTGGCGACTCTTTGGACCGAATTAGTTTCACAAACTGTTGTTTTGATGGGGAATAACGGATCTTCCGCCGTGTTTACATTTGAAGGGACAGTCGAGGCAAGAGTTAAGTGGCAAAGCAGCGGCAGGACAGCAGGTGAGTGTCGCTTATTCTTCACAATATAGTAATATGAAGTATTTGAACAGTTCAAAATGTCTGAATGTCATTAGATACAAATATCAAAGCAAATTGGCATCTGAAACAAAGGTTTCTATAGCTGTCCACAGAAATACATTTTTTTCTGAGCCGATCTTGCAACGACCAAGGTGAGTTTGGATGTGTGACGTCAGTTCCGTACAAAACACAGGTGTCATTCATCACATAACCGACCAATGTAACATGTTACAAATCAATTAAACAAATGTAAAGTGTAACAAATCAATTAAACACTAGTTGTACAGTTTACTGCACTGTTTTTGTCTTCTAGTAACTTGTAGCTGAATCTGAAGTCTCACACATTGAAAGAAAATCTGCATTGCAAGATATTGGTTTATCATTTCAAACCCAAGAGAAACAAAAACATAGTTCCTGTCATGGCTGTTGATATATAAGCATTTCAGCAGATTTCCATAAATAGTAGTACCCCATGCCAGTAGTAGTAGCCTAATTAAGAAGTATGTTGTGGAATAACTAAATCGATAAAGTAAGCATGCCTTTTTAAGTAATGGACTTATTTACTCAAACAATTTGTTGACAGAACGAATTAGGAATGAATCACACTACGTGCATCGCTCGAAAACAGTGGTCGATTTTCTTTTTGTTGTTGGACCCAAATTACATATTACCCACATTGTTATCGTACATTTCCTACTTTCCCGCTTCTGAAGTCGTGATTACGAGCTCGTCATGTCCAAGTGCATTGTTGTCTGAAACGATAGGAATCATGGTTTATTCTTCCCCATTTCTTGGTCAAATCTTATTAAAACCTAAATGTATTGAAGAAATTACATTTTGAGTAAAATGTAGAGTCCCATTCGTTGACAACCATATGAACATCAAGTAGGCTACAGGCTTCAAATGATTATTTATATATGTAAATATGAGCTACTTTAAAGGCAAGACGAGGAGATGTAGCTGCTGGAAAAACGAATAAAGAAAAGCAGTAACAGCAGAAATCAATCGCTATGTTTAAAGTTTATGACCCGCCCAACTCAGACACTGATATTTGGTGAAGGCAGCATATTTTTCTAAATGTTAGTATTCTGTATTAACGTCTTGTTTATAATCATAACCTGTTGTGAAAGCAATATCACGCTTGCAACTGTGTGTTGGTCTGAATATTGGAGCAACAACACTGTAGTTTGTGTAATATTACTCATTTATAAAATTATATAATTCTTTATTTTAAATCTACAAAATGGTCCTTAAAACAAAATAGAGGAATTTGATTCTGCCCTAGAAATAGAATTGCTGTGACATGACATATTTCTTAACCAAACTCCTTTTAGGAATTGGGTAAGTAAACACAGTTTTAGCCAAATTTCCACCGACCAACACGGACGATCACCAGATTACAGTCCAACACTTCTCAGACATTCCTCGACCAGACAAACGCACGCGCCGACCAATAGCAACAGATTCGACGGGGGAAACACACTCTTGGTACGGCCTTGATAAACTGTCAGAAAATGTTGTTTTGGTTAGTATTTATAAAAAATTTGGGAACACCATGAGAGGGTTTCCAGACTCAGACAGGAAGTGTCACTCCCCCGATGGGAGAGGCTTCAGAGATATGCAGAGCTGGCGAGGTTGTGGCTTTCCCAGGACCTTGGTGAGAACAGTAGGGAGGGATGGATGGGAAGAAATGAGGGATCTGAGAAACATTTCACTTAACATTATATAAAAGCGCATTAAATGTGATAATCTTTCAAGACAAATTAAGAAAGATTATCAGAGATTTAGTATTAAGAAAGTGTGTGTGAATGAATAGTGCTGTGATGGGGTATGAATCAGTCCTGCTTTATGTTTAGCACTATTGATGACACAGTCTGACCAGCAGATGGCAGCTGAGATCTCAAACTGACTGAATACTAAACTGGTAATTGCTGTGAGATTTAATAAGAACAATATTCACAAAATATAATATTTCATTAGCTATTAGCATCTATTAAAGTCCTCCTTTAGGCATGAGTGTGTCCCTTAAAGCTCATCTTTGATCACCAAAATTACATTTGAATGTTTTTTCCTTGAATAAAATTTATCCATGCCTTAAAATATCTTGTATATAGCTCGACGGTTTTATGAATATGCAAATGAGCCCCGTCTCCACTCAGAGATCCACTGGTTGTCGATCACACGTTGATCTGATTGGTTACAAGGTGGTTTGTGACGTCAGAAACGCTTTTTGAGACTGTCTTTGGTTCACTGCAGTTTTAAGGAGGAAATACTCTTATCAACTTACACATTAAAGCGGATTAAAAACACCACGTAAACAACATTAAAAAACGTGACTTTAAAACAAACTAGTCTAATGTTGTTGGTTCATCTTGAACCCTTTCCTTTAAGACATCTTTTTAGTGTCCTTCATTTTAAACGGTTGACAACTAATGCAGCGTTTTTGTAGCCTTTGGCTTACACATGTTATAAAATACTATCCTGTTTACTTGAACTCCAACTAGACACCATTTAAAGTGAAACATTTCCTTTTGACAGCCACAGCTGCTCTAACATGCATACGTAAGAAATGACTTTGAACATGGATTGTTTAAGGGTCTTGGCTCCAAGTCAGATGATTAGTTTGTCTGCATCCCCTCATACACAGAGTCACAGACCTGCCAGCCAACGGCACCAAAAACGTTGCCGAAAAATTAAACTGTTTAAAAAGGTTACAGATTTATTGTATACCTTAATATATTTGAATTCTTCAAAGCGATAAATCATCCGAGACCTCGGCCAGCTCTCCTTTCACGGTCCTGTTTTGTAGTGGTCTGGTTTGTAGCAGCTATTGTATGATCGCCAAGCAAACAGTCACATAGTTCAGTGAGGATTAACACATCCTAGAGCTGGGGTCATGAGACTGTCATACAGTGAGTGTTAAAGACCAGGCAGTGTATGTGCGCACAAGAGGAAACTATGTATTATAATTGTTGCATTTCATATTTCATTTCAACACCACACTATACTGTGTTTGACCCCCTTTCGCAATCAGAACTGCCTTAACTCTACGTGGCATTGATTCAACAAGGTCTTTAGAAATGTTGGCCCATGTTGATAGGATAGCATCTCGCAGTTGATGGAGATTTGTGGGATGAAGCTCCCGTTCCACCACATCCCAAAGATGCTCTATTGGGTTGAGATCTGGTGACTGTGGCGGCCATATTGGTACAGTCAACTCATTGACATGTTCAAGAAACCAATTTGAAATGATTCATGGTCATTATCCTGCTGGAAGTAGCCATCAGAGGATGGGGACATGGTGGCCATAAAGGGATGGACATGGTCAGAAACAATGCTCAGGTAGGCCGTGGCATTTAAACGATTAGTTCACTTTTGAAAAAACTTTTGCTGATAATTTAATCGCCCCCATGTCATCCAAGATGTCCATGTCTTTCTTTCCTCAGTCGAAAAGAAATTAAGGTTTTTGATGAAAACATTCCAGGATTTTTCTCCTTATAATGGACTTCAATGGGGTCCAACCGAGGTCCAAACGACAGTTAATAACAGTTTCAGATGCAGCTTCAAATGTCTTTAAACGACTCCAGACGGTGAATAAGGGTCTTATCATGCGAAACGATCGCTTATTTCAAAACTTATTCCAAAAATGTAACTTTTCTAAGGACAAATGCAGCCTTGCTCTATTCTGTGAGGCGCGTTTGCAACGTCACGTAAAACGTAATTACGTTCAAAAGGTCACGGGCGACGTAGCCGGAAGTACAGAATCAAAATCGTCCGACATCGTTGTTTTACCTTTTAATTCCTTTTTTGTAAACGGCGTTTGAGTTAGTTTTCACGTTCAACCTATGCGTTCAACTTGTAAACACTGACTCTGTACTTCTGGCTACGTCGCCCGTGACCTTTTGAACGTAATTACGTATTACGTGACGTTGCAAACGCGCCTCAGAGAATAGAGCAAGGCTAGCATTTGTCCTTAGAAAAGTTACATTTTTGGAATAAGCTTTGAAATAACCGATCGTTTCGCATGATAAGACCCTTATTTATCGTCTGGTGTCGTTTAAAAGATATTTGAAGCTGCATCTGTAACTGTTATAACTGTCGTTTGGACCTCGGTTGGTCCCCATGGAAGTCCATTATAAGGAGAAAAATCCTGGAATGTTTTCATAAAAAACCTTTATTTCTTTTCGACTGAGGAAAGAAAGACATGGACATCTTGGATGACATGGGGGTGAGGAAATTATCAGCAAAAGTTTTTTCAAAAGAGAACTAATCCTTTAAACGATGCCCAATTGGCACTAAGGGGCCTAAAGTGTGCCAAGAAAACATCCCCACACCATTACACCACCACCACCAGCCCAACAGTGGGAACAAGGCATGATGGATCCATGTTCTCACAGATGAAGCAGATCACATTTTTGATCTTTAATATGAATCAATTTATATTTAATTCATACAGTGAAGACTATAGACCCCTTTTCAGTTGGTAAACATGGTGACGTTTTTTGTGGGCGGAGCTTAGGTGGAGGCGGAACGATCCCTCTGGCCGCTTCACTAACGCTAGTTAGCAAGTTTTATTAGCTTGTTTTTTAACAATGACTGGAGAAAATCCGATATTATCTTAATGTGTAAGGTCACTCAGTGTCCAGGACCGCGATTGTTATTTCCAAAAGTTATTTTTAACGGACAGAACCAGATTGGCCGACCCGTAGCCTTCACACGCTCACTCAATCTATGACAGAATTAACGTACGTTACCTCGGTTGAGTGGTCTGACTTCTACACCTACCTTATAGAGAAACCGATCGTAAAGAGAAACTGAGGGCGTATAAATCTTTAGATGCCTATATGCTCCTGTACAAGACGTGTTTTGATCCGCAGTTCTGCCGAGACCACGACAATGTAAAGAGTGTCATTACGGTGCGATTTTAATCATGTGAATATTTTCTAGAGATAAAAAATCCAGATACAGCATATTCATTTTTTATTGATACTTGCACCAAACAACACAATAAGATGACATTTAAAAATAATACAAGTAATTTAAGCTCCTTATTATGTAGCCGAATCTGTGCTGGTTTGCATTGGCCGCCTCCAGTTTTCACTTTGTTTTGCCTCCAGCTAGGGGTCTATACAGTCAGTGTTATAATTTTACATTTGATTATTCAGTTTCGGTAGTATTTCTTACTACGTGTTATATAAACCTATTCTACTGTACCAGAAAAACTTTAATTATGTTTTTTTAATTGTATTTGTCCTACTGTGTGTAATAACTGCTGTCAGAGGGAATTTTTACTAAAATGGGAAGAAAAATGAAATAAATTTCAAGGTTCACATTTAAGTATTTTTTCTAAACCATCCACAAGAACAGTAACACAAAACAGTAAACTACAATCAAATCTATGCACATATCGAATAGATTTTTAATGAGCTACCAAACTGTCAGTTTCTGTTAATTACATAATGTTGACCAGGCAGAACACAGATTTAAGTAAATGAGGTTAAATCCATGTTGACGTCTTCTTAAATCTTAGACTTCACTCGTGTCAAAATGCATTTGTTCTTCAGCTGTCCTCCTTACATTCCTAAACTAAACCAGTTCAGTTTAATATCGTTCAGGGCAGCTGGTTCGTCCCAGTTCGTAAGTCGGCTTACTGTGCTTGAAGCTTGTTAATAGTGTAAAACGATCCATCGAGATATGAGATACCCGAACACAGAGGAAGTTCCCATATTTACAGCTTCCTAAAATAGCCCCAGCGCACAGGGGCGTGTGTCCGAGGCGAGGGGCCCGAGTTTCCCACACAGGGAGAGCAGGAGGGAAGAAGGGCACGGATGTTGAGCAGAAGGTGCTCATTTCCCCTCATCATTTCACCAGTCCGCTGGGGAAGCCATTACGTAATGCAGAAGAACCTGTGACCCCGCTATTAACACCCCGTCAGCCTTTCATCTGTGGAGTTTTGCTTTGTTTTTCTCAGTTGTTCGATGTAGTTTCCCTGAATGGCAGGGTACATCTCTCCTCCACCAAACACTCTCTGAGCAAACTGATCTCATGAAGTAGCGTGTGTATGACACGCCAATTCAGTGTTGTAGTACTCGAGACTCGGACTCGGTCTCGAGACCATATTTTAATGGTCTTGGTCTTGTCATGGACTCGTGTCCATTTGGACTCGGAATTGACTCGTACTCGAACATTTTTTTTTTAGGACTCGGAATTATTCCCGAGTCCACTCGAGTTCAATTAAAAATATGTTTCATGATTATTAATGTATGTTAATAAAATATTTCTTTAAATTGATTGACACGCCCAGTGATTGGCGATTTTCTAGTGCGCAACTGCGCATGACAAATTGTAATAAAATTACTTTTAACACCACCTACTATGTGGCCTTTTTACCCTAAACTGATCATATTTTTTAAACTCTAAGTAAATTCAGTAAAATAAAAAAAGGATTTCTCTAAGTAAATAAAAGTAAATTAGGTAATCAACCCTCACTGGTCTCGGTCTCGACTCGGACTCGACCGTCTCTGGTCTTGGACTTGACTCTCTATGGACTTGGTCTTGACTCGGACTCGAGTGAGGTGGTCTCGACTACAACACTGCGCCAATTCGTATTTCCATTTTTAGCGTGCTATCAAGACGCACAAGTGTTTATGAACGCCATTGACTTAACGTTATTACTGTATACCGTATATAAATATATGACTTACCTCAACCCCGTCCCTAAACCTACCCGTCACTGGGGTTAATGGCATTTATGACTGTTCCCTTACCATCCTAGGAAAAAAAAAAAAGATCGCTCCCCAGATGTAGATCTACATTTTGCTTCGTTTCGCGCGGACATTTGACGGCGTGTACTAGGGCTGGGTATTGAGACAAATTTCACAATTCGATTCAATTTCGATTCACAAGCTTGCAATTCGATTCCATTTCGATTCGATTCAATATTGATTATTTTGGATATCAGTTACAATAAATGGCCATTTTTCTCAAGGAAATCAAATCTCTTAACTAATGCTGTAAACTATGGGAGTCTAGTTGTAGCCTATAGGCTTCATTAGCCTAATATGAAGGTAATAATGAACTGTTTTGTAGCTATACAAACACTTAAATTACACTTTTATTTATTTTTATAATAAGAAGATTAAATGAAATATAAACATTTAAATGGTGGCTGTCATAAAAACTTGCCAGATTTATTCAAATATGCATTAAATTTTGAAGAACATTAAGATTATAATGCATATGTAATATGGTGTATATATTTAGCAAAATGCTCCTCTCTAGAGTTATTTTTTCTATCTGACTAACGAGTTTATGTGGGTTTTCTGAGGTAAATATGACGATGACATTGATTACGAGCTGTTTAACTGACGTCTTTCCACGGTTGAAACGCTGATTGAGTGAATCAATGTGACATGATCCGGATTTGGATAAGTTGTGCTCTATCTTTAACACACTTTCAGATGCTCATTCATGTTTATTTGGCGCTGTGACTGGTATTATTAAGCCGGAAGAGAGATCAGCGCTGCTGCTGCTCCAGAGCGATCTCACGCCACAGCGACAAAACACTATTTATGTTTTTGAATTTCTAAAGAAAATGGACGTAATTTGAAAATTGAGACTTTGTTTCATATCGATAGTAACAAAGGACAAAGATCATTGCGATTTTTTTGGATGCGCGCAGCTGCGATACAATGATCCATTCATTCAAATGAAACAGGATGACTAATCGATTCTTGAGATTTAAGAATCGATATCGGTTCGTAAAAATGAGAATCGATTAATATCGAGAAATCGATATTTATTACCCAGACAGCAAACTGACATTGAATCAACGTGGAAACGACGTCTCTCATGACATTGAAACAACGTTGATTTTGCTCATCGAATTAACGTTGAACCATCGTCAGACGCGGCATTCTTCAAAGCTAAATGAAATCGAAAATTGGTTTGCTTTCATAACGTTGAAACAACGCGTTGATTTCAAGTTGATTTTCCGTTAGTTTTGAAAGAATGACGCGTCTGATGTTGGTTCAACGTTAATTCGATGAGCAAAACAATGTCAGATCAACGTTGTTTCAATGTCATATTTCCACGTTGATTCAATGTCAGTTTGCTATCTGGGTACCCAGCCCTAGCGTGTACAGACACTCTGTTACGAAATGCTCCGAGACTGGGAGATGTAGATCCAAGTGCAGCTTTATTTAGAATCATCAAACAGGCAGGGGTCAGGAAACAGCAAAACAGGGATATCAGAGAGTGAGCGCAGAGAGTCGTCAGGTAACAGGCAGGAGATCAGGGCAGGCAGCAGTAATCAAAATCCAAGAACAATCCAACGTCAAAAACCAGAAAACAAACACGGAAAACGCTCAGAAATGCAGTGTAACACTTAAACAAGACTTCGCAAACACTGAACGTGAACACAAGGTATATATAGACACACTAACAGGATGAGACACAGGTGAATGCAATCAGTGAATGAGGTACAGGTGAATGAGATCAGTGATGAGTCCGGGCAGTGAGTTCTGGGAAATGTAGTTGTGAGGGAAACATGAACATCTGGTGTGGAGTGCCCTCTGGTGATTCTCAAGGGCACTCCACCTGGTGACCGTTACATAGCCCCCCCCCAAAGAGCGGCTTCCAGACGCTCCAAAAACAGTTCAGGAGGGAGGTGGAGCGGAGGCGGATCCGGGGGAGGGATGGAGGGCCAGGCCTGTGGAGCAGAATAGGGCCTGGAGACTAGGACGGAAGACCAGGGTGGAGCAGGCCGTGCAGGCGGCCAGGGCGGAGCAAGATGTGCAGGCGGCCAGGGCGGAGCAGGTTGTAAGGGAGGCCAAGGCGGCGGAGACCCCTCGGGCGGCCACGCCGGCGAAGACCCCTCGGGCGGCCACGGCGGGGAAGACCCCTCGGGCGGCCACGGCGGTGATGCCCTCTCAGGACCAGGCACTGGCTCAGGAACAGACACTACAACAGAAATGGTCACAAGGACAGACACAGACACAGAAACAAACACTGGATCGGGAGCAGACACTGGATCGGCCATCTTGTCCGGAGACACTGGATCGGCCATCTTGTCCGGAGACACTGGATCGGCCATCTTGTCCGGAGACACTGGATCGGCCATCTTGTTCGGAGACACTAGCTTGGAGGCGGCCATCTTGTCCGGAGACACTAGCTCTGAGGAGGCCATCTTGTCCGGAGACACTGGCTCGGAGGAGGCCATCTTGTCCGGAGACACTGGCTCGGAGGCGGCCATCTTGTCCGGAGACACTGGCTCGGAGGCGGCCATCTTGTCCGGAGACACTGGCTCGGAGGCGGCCATCTTGTCCGGAGACACTGGCTCGGAGGCGGCCATCTTGTCCGGAGACACTGGCTCGGAGGCGGCCATCTTGTCCGGAGACACTGGCTCGGAGGCGGCCATCTTGTCCGGAGACACTGGCTCGGAGGCGGCCATCTTGTCCGGAGACACTGGCTCGGAGGCGGCCATCTTGTCCGGAGACACTGGCTCGGAGGCGGCCATCTTGTCCGGAGACACTGGCTCGGAGGCGGCCATCTTGTCCGGAGACACTGGCTCGAAGGCGGCCATCTTGTCCGGAGACACTGGCTCGAAGGCTGTGACGTGAACAGAATCTGGATCAGCAGAAGTGATTTGAACAGTCTCTGAATCAGCCATCTTGTCTTTAGACACTGGCTTGGAAGAAATGACGTGAAGCATCTCTGGCTCGGCAGAAGTGACGTGGAGCGTCTCTGGCTCGGCAGAAGTGACGTGAAGCGTCTCTGGCTCGGCAGAAGTGACGTGGAGCCCTGTTTGAGTAGATACCACGGGTTCATGGATCTCCTTCTCTACAACGCCCACAGTAAACAAGGAACCGCTTAGCAAAAGGGCCTGGTTAATATAGTCCTCTAATGTCCCGTGACGATTGTGTAAGGGCATGAGTGAACTGAGGGGTTCAGAGAGTCCTCCTCGGAAAAAGATCATTAAACACTCTGTGCTCATTGAGGCGAAATGGGCCAGTTCAATGAACTCAGAAACATAGTCCTCGACGGACCGATTCTCCTGACGGAGACGCAAGATCTGGACGTCTGGGCTTCTTGTTGGCATGGCTGCTGGATCTTGGTGTGTCGAAGTCTTCTGTTACGAAATGCTCCGAGACTGGGAGATGTAGATCCAAGTGCAGCTTTATTTAGAATCATCAAACAGGCAGGGGTCAGGAAACAGCAAAACAGGGATATCAGAGAGTGAGCGCAGAGAGTCGTCAGGTAACAGGCAGGAGATCAGGGCAGGCAGCAGTAATCAAAATCCAAGAACAATCCAACGTCAAAAACCAGAAAACAAACACGGAAAACGCTCAGAAATGCAGTGTAACACTTAAACAAGACTTCGCAAACACTGAACGTGAACACAAGGTATATATAGACACACTAACAGGATGAGACACAGGTGAATGCAATCAGTGAATGAGGTACAGGTGAATGAGATCAGTGATGAGTCCGGGCAGTGAGTTCTGGGAAATGTAGTTGTGAGGGAAACATGAACATCTGGTGTGGAGTGCCCTCTGGTGATTCTCAAGGGCACTCCACCTGGTGACCGTTACACACGCGTAATCACTCGGATGTTAATGGCAAACATACACGCATACACGCGGATACATGCGGATAGCTTAAAATGCGTAGAGATGACTCGAAAGTGGTGTGTATGTTTACGCAAAAGTCATGATGTCATGTTGCTCTGAGTTATTTAATTTTCGGTAACGCTTCCTTTTACAGTCCAGTTACCCATGTAAATACTATGTACTTATTTTAGTAACTACAATTACTGGGTAATAACTAGTACTAACCCTGAACATACCCCTTTTCCATGTACTTACCTTATATTTTAGCCAGTACTTTTTAGGTAAGTACACTGTAAGTACTGTACTGCAAAAGGAAGCGTTACCTAATTCTCCATATTTCACATGTACAACAACAACATTTAATATTCAACTATATTATTGATTTGCCTTACTTAAGGTGGACGATGACGCAATTTTCTTCTAGAAACAAACTGTTTTATTATCTTCATGTTATCACTGTGAAGCTGCCTTGATACAATCTGTATTGTTAAAAGCGCTATATAAATAAAGGTGACTTGACTTGACCAAAAAAAATAAAAATGATTTTGTCCTCACACATAATTTTCCAAAGTGAAGAAAAAAAATATATAGATGATAATCAAAAAAGGTGTAGGCTGAAGCCTATGCTTATTATGCCTGCCTATTTAATGAGCGTCACTTTTCTCTCTGGATTTGATCCATTCAAAATAAACAAACAGTTACAATTTCCAAGATGTACATGCATGATTACAAAGGTACACATATCAGATATTATTTCAATAGTTGACATGTGATGACACTGTGTTATGATGAATATAAATGATTTTAGTCCTTACAATAATACAAAAGCTGGTGTTGAAAAGTCCAATATCTGCGTGACTTGGAGCAAGCCTCTGAAATGGGGAAAACAGCGCTGTATCTAAATAGATCCTTCCTCTGTCTTTTTGTGTTTGAAAAAGTCCCCTTCACAATACGTTTGTGTAAGGGAGGAACGCTTCAAGAGCGTGCCAAAACAAGCAGATGTAATCTCAAGAAAACAAGCAAGCTATCTCCAGACTTCCAGCGCTGCTCATGCCTCAGCTGTTTCGACTCTGAAACCGCCAGAACAGTAACGCTGACATGCACGACCCCATTGTTGGCCAGCGCAGCCATTGTGTTCCCCTCTCCAGGAGGCTCGTCCTACAAAGCCACGTGCTGTAGTACTGCAAATGCTCTCTAAAAGTCAATCTGTAAAATAATCTGTACAAGAAAAATAAGATAAAATCAATGCAACATTTTGACTCATATCAACCACTCATATTGACATGTCCGCAAAATTACTTTATGTTCCTTGTATGTTTACAGTGGCTCTTTATCCAAAACTGATGAACGTGAATCTGGCAATGATCTATTACGGAGGTTGTTGAAAGTCCGGAGAGGTTCCAGCTCTATCGCTCTCGAAAATAACGTACAACCTACACTAAATCCAGCTGAAAGTGTTAACAAAAGCAAACGTGAGATAAAAACACATTTTCTGAGGCAACCATGACGTTTTAGCTGCTTTGGCTCTTTTATCGTGTCTTGTATTTCGCTGGACGAGTGTTTTGAGGCCATAACCGTGAGACATTAAGTCTTTATTAATCAAAAATATGCCCCTATAATTTGTGTGAAAAGGAAAAGTTGTTGGTGTTTTATTGCCTCTAGTGTTCATTTCTGGAAGCTGGAAACTGCAGTGAATTGACCCTTCGCTAAGCCACGCCCGAAAACCGCCACTGGCCAATCATGTCGTAGCAACCGTAACTATGCGCGGGAGGTCTGGCAAGCTTTCGAACGAGGGAAACATGCTGTAGCATTGTGCGTATGGATTGTGCAAATCTGATACCGGTATACTAAAAGTTTGGACGGGGGAGAGGAATTGTTTTCCTTCCAGAAAGGACTATAACGAAGGGACAGGGACTATAACGTTAGGCTTTAACTTAAATTTTTAAGAAATTATTCCCTAATCGGTTGCATATAATGTCGTGAATATATCCCTCGAATGCATACTGTAGTCCCTTTTGTCTTGCTCTCTCAGATATTTCACTTGTTCGCTGAAAATTACTAATTATCTCATTGAAATGTCTGATACCGGGTGCATCCACACTATAATAGATGGGCCAGCCGCGAAAGCTTGACAGGCTTAGCAACAGTAACTAGGGAGGGCGGGGTTTAGCGAAGGGTCAATTGTAGGAACATATTTCCACAACGTTTTCATGCTGATACATGGCACCCCCTTCAGATACACACTGTAAAAAATTATTTTTTGGTTAAGTAAATACTAGTGAAAAACCCAATGTCATTTATTTGAAAAAGTTAGTTCAGGCAAGAATTTAAAAAACTAAGTAAATTCCATATCAGTACTTATTTCAAGCGAGTATAAATGAAAGTGTAATATCAACTCAATAAAATTAAGTAAAAATTACTCAACTTTTCCCATCATGCACTGGACCTTGAATAATTAATGAGGTTCATTTTTCACTGGATTCCAGCTGTATTTACACTGTTTTATCATTGATTTTTGTTTTCAGTATTAGTAAATTGTCATTTTGTGACATTTCGAGTAAATTTTTTGCTTAAAACGACACATTCAAACACAAAAACGATCCATCAAATGTTACCACCATTGTGTATTGTCTACCAAGTATTGAGGTGTTTGCATTCACATAAGGCTTAAAGTCTGATATAATGTATATATAAATTACTTAGATGATCTAAGTAAAGAACATACTATAAATGACTAATAAAATTCAAGATAATTGTTTTAGTGAAGTGTAATACAAAATCGGTATTAATCAACCTTTTACAAGCCGAGTTAAAATTACTTATTTTTTGTAAAGTTTACTTAATTCCACATTCCAAGTAAATTTAACTTAAAGATTTCTAATTAAAGCTACTGATAAATATGTGTAGGTTTTTACTTGGCAAATCTTTGTAAATTTACTAGCATTTTCTGAGTGAGATCGTTTAGCAAGGTTTTTTCAAGTAAATCCTACTCCAAATTTTTTTTTTACAGTGCAGAGCGGTTTAGTAATCAATGAAGCACAGTTGGGAATGTCGTGATATTGCAGCCCAAACCCCGAGATTCACTCTGGACACGCAACAGCCTCTGGTTCCTCTCCTCACCGTAACTCTCATTGATGTGGGAACGGCCGTGAAGGTGGACTCATCTGAGAACAATCCTGTCCACAGACCAATATTTCCTCCTCTGGCACCATTGAAACCAACATTTGGCATTGGCACAAGCGATCAAAGGTTTGGCTATTGCAGCCTGACCATGAATATTGATTCTGGGGAGTTTTGGTGGAAACAAGATTCGAGCTGCTCATTTAATTCTGCAGTGAGTTGGACAGCTGTGCTTTTATGTTTTTTGGAGACAATCCAGGTAACATCCTGTTACTCCTGTTGGATGTGGTTCATCCTACATGGTGGTATGCCGACATTACCCTGGACATCATAGCTCTCGAGACACCTTAAAGACTTGATCACAGATGAGCTGACCCGTCGCGCACCAACCATTTGTTCTCTTTTGAATTCTGATATGTCTCCCATTATGTTGTGTGGATTGTATTACATATTTTACATTATTTTATGTACAGCTGTGCTATTGCTCTGCTAATTCAACGTCACACTCTGCTCTTACTGATGGAAGTGTTAAATCAGTGAAGATTGGCCAATGTTTCAGTAGTTTCATGTATAGGCATGACAACTGTATATTGACCTGAGCATTTGTTTCTAAACCTGGTGCGTTTTCTCCCTCGGTTCGGTTCCTTTAGGCATATGTGAACATCCAGAACGATATTATCGGCCGATATTAGGCATTTTCCATAATATCGGTATCGGCAGTTATAATGGCCGATAAATGAATATTTAAAAAATAAAATAAAAACGGACGAAACACGCTACAACCATCTCTCCTTGGCCTGTTACAGTATATTGAAAATGTATGTTTTACAATTTGCAGTATGACGTTATCCATTGCTAAATAATGGCTCATCATAGACTAGCTAACCACAAATGCCGCTAACATCAGTGGAAGACCGCTAACGTTAACATTAATGAGCTTGGAAACAACAATGAACTTTTTCTGCCTAAATAAAGTAATGATTACTGTATTTATAACTAGCATATCTCTAGTTACAGTCCCTGAATTGTAAAATGTAAGTTATACTTGCGAGGAGTGAACATTTAGACATAGAGAAAAAGAATCAAACGTATATCTTGTGCAGAAAAGTTAGCTTTTCCATTAATGTCCGAGTGATTCCGCGTGTGTGTACACGCCGTTAAAAGTCCGAGCGAAACAAAGCAAAATGTACACTCTTAGAAGAAAAGGTTCTATATAGAACCTTAAAAGGTTCTATAGGTGCTACGTATTTGGAACCCCTAAAAGGTTCTATACACTCTTAAAAAATGGTTCCTCTGGGTTCTATATAGAACCCTGGGGTTCCACACTTGGCCAATAGAACATTTACCAAAAAAAAAAATGGTTCTATATAGAGCCATTTTGGAGTTCCATATATGAAGAGGGGGATGGAACCATTTTTGGTTCTAAATAGAACCATTTTTTCTAAGAGTGTAGATCTACATCTGGGGAGCAATATTTTTTTCCTAGAATGGTAGGGGAAGACTCATAAATAGCATTAATCCCAGTGACGGGTAGGTTTAGGGATGGGGTTGAGGTAAGTCATATATACAGTAATAAAAATGGAAATACGAATTGCCGTGTCATACACACGCAATTTCACAGTCTGTGAAATGAGTATTCCAAAGATACCGGTCAGAATCCGAAGTGGAGATCCATGCTCACTCATGGCTAATAGTGCCCACAATCCATTGCGCTGTAGACGAGAATTCGATTAGAATTACAAACACGCGTAAAAAGTGTTAAACTACAAACACTGAAGTACTTTTTCTTCTCAGAAACAGTACTAAGTCGTTTTAACACTGAAGACGTGGCACACACATCACCTGCAGTGAAAGAAAAATACTTAAATGGAAATAAAAACTGATACTAGACAGATTTAACTGCCATTAACTGTGTGGTAACTGCCAGTAAATGGTACTATGAGCCACATTTACTGGCAGTTACGTCACTAGTTACTGGCAGTTAAAACTGTCTAATATCAGTAAATGTTACATGCACTTATTCAGCCATAAATATAATGAGATCTCTTGCACACTTGGGAGCAAGACCAGTAGTCATGCATCCCTCATGCCTGAGACCCAAGGTCAACAAACAACATTTAGACCGGTGCTGCTTTAGCCCCGAAATATCCTGCAATGTCTCTTTCCCATGGAGAGTGGTATGGCCTCTGGTGACAGCTCTCAGGGTGTTGTTAACCTTGTGCAGGAGAGGTGACTCGAGCCCCCGCGGGCCCGTTTGGGGTTGCTTTAAAGGGTACTAAAATAGCATTCAAAGGACAGAACAGCTGGTTTATCTGGGGCTTCTGAGATAAATACTGTACATCTGTAACTAATGACATCACTTGTTTATGCAACATTAATTTTCATAAGCTAATTGTTCTACTGGTATAAGTTAATGACACACAGACACATATGTTAATGCCAAGGTTGCATGGTTTCCAAGTTTTGTGCCATGCAGACTCCATGCTGTTTTAAGCAAGCATCCCTAGTTAGGGATGGGCAATATAGCTAAACATTTATATCTCAACATTTTCCCAAAATTCAATAAATAAATATCAACGGCAATTGTTTTACAAAACGTAGTGGTGGTTGAACAAAGAAACCCATTGGAAGTATTAGTTTGGAGAAAGATTGGCTGTTTTATTTAGACTTATTCCGCCATATTGCTCATTGGACTTTCTACAAACGTGTCGGAATCGGATAAGAAAAATTCTAGCGTTGCGAAACCCCGAAAAACTCTATATGAATCCGAAATATGGTTACAAAGTCCGAAATAGATTGTAAAAAAAACTCACGATGGGACTCGTAGGACCCGTCACTTGCCATTGGAAGCTTCTTATAGCAGCCTACGTTATATCTGGCAACCTCGAGTCATGGGGGAAGGTGAGGATACACCCTAATTTGTGTGATTGCAGTACCAGTTTTGGCCACAATCTTGCATACAGCTCCTTTAAAGATTGTTGGCGCAAACCTGAAAAAAACGGACAAATCCTGCATAATAGCATAGAGACTTTAGGTTGGATCAGTAAGCAAACATGTGTTGCCATCACTCACATTTTCTTCAGTATT
The DNA here is from genome assembly GCF_988280905.1 of Pimephales promelas. Classification (NCBI taxonomy): domain Eukaryota; kingdom Metazoa; phylum Chordata; class Actinopteri; order Cypriniformes; family Leuciscidae; genus Pimephales; species Pimephales promelas. The sequence goes on from NC_142777.1 coordinate 1,573,106, forward strand.
TGTTTTATTCAATTTACTGTAAACTTTTCAAATACGATTGTGCTGACATGCTAATTAGGGTTCCCTTAAACATGCAGTATTACAAAATCTCATTAATCTCAAAATTCACATGGTTCACATTAAATCTTATGATGCGTAAGCCCTATTTAGAACACATGGCCACATTCCATTGGTTTTCAATAGCGTAATTCTCTGGAATAACAGCACTGTGCTACATCAGTAGGAGGGGGATTACCAGCAGTCCTTTGTCATCAAGGAGATTTGACACATTTGCTTGTGCCCCTTTACATATGTGAAACTTATGTTGCACAGAAACGAGCAATTGGACGACGCGGTTACACCAAGGATGCCATTTGTTTTTTAAGCTGGTTCCCACGTTAACCACCCTTTGACCTCGAAATATCAGATGTCACGTTTTGGGCATGTTGTTGTTGGAGTCCATGTCTCACTGGAAAAGCAGGTCAAATGGAAACATCCAAGGACATTGACAGGCTTTCTCCACATTAACAATGTATTCAACGTTTTTGCTTTGTAGTTTAAAAAAAAAAAAAACTCTGTAAAAACAAAATCACTACAATAAACTATTTGTGTCTGGGATCCATATGCGCATACTGCATGTATTAATACAGTTATGCATTACTGTAATTTTACCACAAAAACCCATTACTGTTGGCACATCTGAATAAAGTATTCCTTTAGGCCTAAGTATTAACTGTTTGTCTAAATATCCCGCTTTTAACCGTTGCAATTATTTAGTTAAATACAGAATTTAATTGATGTGTCATCACACTTGTATTACTCATTAATTAAAAGATCTCGATTCAAGCGATCTTGAATGTAAACGTTCAGATCTGTTGTAGATCCGTTGTCACTGTTTCACAAACAGTCTTTTCAAACCTCACAGCATCATTATTTCTGTCTTACAATAATTTAGACGATCAATCAAAAGTTTATAGTTTGGATATAAACAGTGATGTCCACGGTAGCGGTTAAAATAGAGTAAATTATCTTCTGAAAGTAACTTGGTGCTTCATTGAATCATTCATTCAAGAGATTTGTTCAAAAATGCTGATTCATCCAGTAATGAAACAAGTAAAGTCCATATGAGTCATTGAATCAAACCGATTTTAAAAAATTCAGATTAATAAAATATTTTTTAATAGACTGCAGCGATTAACATTTTGTTAGAAACTAATAAATCATGTTATTTTGTTTAGTTGTCTACTCTATTCAGAATCGCGATCCCTACTTTAAACCAAAAAATCGTGATTCTCAGTTTTAGAGGTCGACCGATATGTTTTTTTTCAAGCCGATGCCGATACCGATCTTTTTTAAATCCGGGTCGGCCGATTAATGCTGCCGATTTATTTTGCCCGATATTTGCTTGGTTTTTAACCTCTATTTGAAAGTAAAAAAATGTTAAAAGAAATAATAATTAGTTTAACATAGACAAACTTTCTCAACAAAAACATTTTATCCTCTCAAAAAACACGTATTTCCCGAAACATGTGTTTTTGGTTTGTTTTGTTTGTTGACAGACAAAGACAAATGGACATAAGTTTATCCAGAGTCGTTCAGCTCTAATTTGTGTGCATTGGTTATTTAGCACCAGTTTTAAATGCAATTAATTCAATCAGATTTTAGGGTCTTATCAATTTTATAATATTCCCATAGTAACCATTGTCCGTTGGTTTTGTAATATCTTCACCATAGGTGGTCTACCACAATTAGCCTGTTCTACCATGCAGGTTTGGTCAGTTGTGTGTTCCTCACTTTAGGAGAGTCATTGAAATATTCCATTGGTATTTGACCCCTGTTGACCTTAGGGGTTTGTCAGGCAAGTCAACCTCTGTTGTCAAGGTTTACACTATCTTCTGTCCGTTTATGTGTTGCTGCTCTTTAGAAAACATGATCCTCAACAACCTCGTCAAATAAACCTCTGATACTCTAGTAACGCGTAACTTGAAATTTAAGACCTCAAGGACTGAATTTTGGGCATATTTGCGTAAATGCCAGTTTTGCCAATCTGGATATGTAAAACAGTTTACCGGCGGATATCCATTGGATGGACAACCCATTGCATCATGGTATTCTGAGTTAAAAAGGTCAGTTGCTTCATCATCTTTCTCAGTGTGAATTGTTTTTTTAAAACTTGTGACTAATTTGAGCATTTTATCTTATAGTGACCCTAAGTGCCCAAGTAGATGGATGATGACAGTTGCTTTAGGGATAATGCTATTCAGCCCCTCTGATAGTATAGGGAAAATAAGGAGAGATAAGTTACAAGTGATCAACGGAGGGGAATTAAAATGATATTGTGTTTAGAAAACCTTGGCCTTGTCTTAACCTCGACCATGGCAGGATCATGAGAATTGTTGTCTTGTGATTCGTTTAAAGGGCATATTTTAAGAGGCCAAATAGTCAAAAGAGGCTGTAAATGTTAATTACGTGATGTGGCTTAAAATAAACTTCCCAACTTGTTTGATGTTTACCATTAAACCAACCCCACCACAATGCTGTTTTAGATTATAGTTTAACAGTGGCTTATCTGCACTTCTGCTTTTTAAATAGACTTACTTATGGTTTCAGTAGATCAAAATAAATAGATATTTACTTTAATATCTAGTTCACAAATGGCTTCCAGTCATGTCATATCTTTATCATTTGTGAACAACAGTTGATCATCTTGCTTTTGTTTCCACAATGACCGCTTTCATTGACAAACTGATATATAAGATAGTACACATAATGATGCTGTCGGGCGTTGTGTGGGATGCAGAAGACAAGGACAAAAGGAACTCGATGTAGATGCTTTATTTACAAATTTAACTTATAGAGATGAAGGGAAACATGCCAGGACTTCAGTTCACACAACTATACATTGATGACGACCGACAAAGACTAACTGAAGTGAAGGAAACTAAATACAGATACAACTGAACAATAACGAGTTGAGGACAGGTGACACAGATGACCACGACGAGAAACAGGTGGCTAATGAGTGAGTGAGTTCAGGTGAGGAGACAAGCGGGATCCTGGGAAGTGTAGTGTTGACGAAGACTACCATGATGAATTTAAGTGTTATATAATGGGGTAAAGTAAGTCTGCGGTAAGTGTAATGTAGTCAAGTAAGAGCTTTATGTGTAAACCTCACTCCCCTGGCTTCAAGACTGATGCTAGCAGTTGGGTCCTTTAGAGACCCTGGTTCAAATCCCACTCGGCGCAAGTTTAGTAGGACGGGTTACATTTGGTGCCATGACCCGGATGGGAGTGAGTGTAATGTAGCCCAGTAAGAAGTGTGTGTATAAAGCCCCTCTGGTTTTAAGAGGTACGCTAGCGACTGACACTAGAGGCGCAGTCTTGTTAGCGCCCGCCAAAGAACCTGGTTCGAATCCTGCTCGGAGTGGGTCTAATAGGACCGATTACATAAACATAAGTTGACGATACTTGGATGTTTTGTTCTACAATGTGAACTTCACACATTCACTCCCCCTTATCTAGGTACTTATTAGAAATAAGCATAACAGCTTCAAAATTAGCATTTTGATATGGGTGTGTGTAACAAAACGTCCAAGTATGGTCAAGTTATGTTTACCAAAGGCTATATTAAGTCTTAAATTGAAAAATCCCTTTATAAAACCCACAGGGAAAATCTTGAATGACGAATTAGTCTTTTGGGTTTTAACGTCACGACTCCAGCGCTCTATTCATACTGTGGCATAATAGCTCAGCCAAGGGAACAGAAAACAGTAGTTGCATGGATTTTATATTATAAATCATGGCTGTTGTAGTTCACACATGCGTTTAATGAAAACGTTCAGCCCGCTTAGACAGTGGTCATGACTCATTTTGTCATTAGATCTGTGAGTTTGGCTTTGGACAAGATTCCCATGCTGCTCAGACAACCACATGCAGTCCTCCCAGTTGGCCATCTGCTCACCATTTCTTCAGTGTCTTTGAAACTTTGACGGGAATTGAAATACTGCTATTGTAACACTTTGCTGTCCAAGGGACTAGTCACTCCACCGCATGGCAGCAATTGTCAGGCTATTGCCCAAGTCTTACCAGCAGCGTGACATCATCCTCTTCCAAAGAGCTCGGTTCTGGGACAGCTTTGGGATATGCGCCATTTTTCTGCACACTTAAAGGGATCATGACAGTCCCTCCAGGATTTCACGATTTTTTTTTTGTGATTTTTGCGATCAAAATGACTGATTTTGTGGTGGTAATTTAATTTCCCAAAATTTGTGAAAAAATGTGCGATTTATATATAACATTTATCATAATAGTATTCAGTCCTTCCAGAAAAACGCGGAGTTTTTTGTGATTGTTGCGGGCAAAAATTGATTGATTACGCGGCCCGTTTTCTTTAAAAATGCGATGGAATATGCGGGATATTTATGCAATTTTATGCGCTGAAATTGCAGGAATTTGCAAAAATTGAGGGAACTTGCAAAAATTGCGGTTTGATGAAAAAGAGAAAAAAAGATATTCCCCCAACATCCTGTTCTCACTAGGCTAATGTAAGACAGTCCCTCCAGAAAAACGCGATTATGCGATCGCTGAATTCAATGCAAAATCAGCCAAAGTCCGCATATTTATGCGGGGGCCGCATTTTTTCTAATACGCCGCACTTTCGCCGCATAAATTGCCGATTTCCGTGCAAAATATGCGGGGTTTGCATAATTTCATAATCCTCGCATTTTCGTTGCAAAAAAAGTCACATGTATCTTAGCAGAAAGTTGAAAAATGTTGCGTTTGCTTCACACAAGAGCAGCCATTTCCCCCTGTTTCCATGGGAACGTTATGAAGTGACGCAATTACGCGACGCCAGACAGACTCACAGAGGCGATTGACATCTCACAAATCGAACTCGTATAACTGTCTGTCGAACGTTCTACCGTCACATCGTTACTTAATAAACAACATAAGATAAAAGAAGCAGCATCAAACAGAAATTACCCGCACACATGGGGCGTTTGAGGCGCACATATAACACTGCAGAGAGTTCAACAGGGAGCGCGCAGCTCTTAAAGGGGCCACACCTTATTTACACTCGTTACAGTCTGAAATAAAACAAGATGAGAAATTAAATATTCCCAGCACTTTCTATGATGTAGTATGCTTGCTTATCAAAGGAAGTAATAAGAAATGACTCTTACATTAGCCTAGTGAGAACAGGATGTTGGGGGAATCACTTTTTTTCTCTTTTTCATCAAACCGCAATTTTTGCAAGTTCCCTCAATTTTTGCAAATTCCTGCAATTTCATCGCATAAAATTGCATAAATATCCCGCATATTCCATCGCATTTTTAAAGAAAACGGGCCACGTAATCAATCAATTTTTGCCCGCAACAATCACAAAAAAAAACTCAGCGTTTTTCTGGAAGGACTGAATACTATTATGGTAAATGTTATATATAAATCGCAATTTTTTTCACAAATTTTTGGAAATTACCACCACAAAATCAGTCATTTTGATCGCAAAAATCACAAAAAAAAATCGTGAAATCCTGGTGGGACTGGTAAGAGTCATTTCTTATTACTTCCTTTGATAAACAAGCATACTACATCATAGAAAGTGCTGGGAATATTTAATTTCTCATCTTGTTTTATTTCAGACTGTAACGAGTGTAAATAAGGTGTGGCCCCTTTAAGAGCTGCGCGTTCCCTGTTGAACTCTCTGCAGTGTTATATGCGCCTCGAACGCCCCATCTGTGCGGGTAATTTCTGTTTGATGCTACTTCTTTTATCTTATGTTGTTTATTAAGTAACGATGTGACAGTAGAACGTGTGACAGACAGTTATACGAGTTCGATTTGTGAGATGTCAATCGCCTCCGTGAGTCTGTCTGGCGTCGCATAATTGCGTCACTTCATAACGTTCCCATGGAAACAGGGGGAAATGGCTGCTCTTGTGTGAAGCAAACGCAACATTTTTCAACTTTCTGCTAAGATACATGTGACTTTTTTTGCAACGAAAATGCGAGGATTATGAAATTATGCAAACCCCGCATATTTTCCACGGAAATCTGCAATTTATGCGGCGAAAGTGCGGCGTATTTGAAAAAATGCGGCCCCCGCATAAATATGCGGACTTTGGCTGATTTTGCATTGAATTTAGCGATCGCATAATCGCGTTTTTCTGGAGGGACTGTCATGATGTGAAATCGAATTTGTCTTGATCTTTTGACATAATTGGTCATTGTACCATTAAAACTCCAACAGCTCATTTTGACTCACTGACAAATACATTTGCATATGCCCGCCTTCAGAGCAGGACATCGGGGAATAGTTATACATCATCACACCATAGGCTCCGCCCACTGGCGTTCAGTCGCTAAACGGCTGATATTTGCCTACCCTGGATGTGAGGTGAGCGTCAAAAGCAAACAAATGCCATTATAATCACTGATGCTGTCTACACTGATACAGTATACAGATGTGTTCAGTTTCTGACAAACTCCACGCGCTTGAGTCTGAGCTGACAACTGGACAAATGGAAGAGTGAAACAACATTTGCTTTGATCAATCAGTGTGTCGGAAACAAGTCGATGGTTTATTTTAAAAGCGTCCTGGATTAGTCGGATGATTATATGTTTGTTCGGGCGTTTTATTTTGTAATCGAGGCACAGTGCAATGGAGAGTTCACAAAGAAACTTTCGTTGAAAGATTAAGCATCACAATTCACAAGTAAATGATTTGATAATGCTTTGTTTGCAAATGACGGTTTTATATGGATAGTGTTTTCAGAACACTTACTCGCATGGAATAGCGAGTGTGTGTTGATACTGTTTCCTTTGCATTGACGTTAGCCAATCAAAACAGTGTTTGTTCACTGACAAGCCTTAAAGGAGCCTTTACGATATAATTGTGGAAACAAGAGCGTTCAAACAGTGAACGAACACGAACACTCAGTATGTATTTTTAACAATGTTTAAAATGTGTGATATTTGTGAATTTGATTATACTCATTTCCTCGCTCTGGTGCTGGGTACTTGCCACAAGAGACCCCGCCCACACACTCTGTTCTGATTGGCTGTGGTTTAAGATTGATTTAGATGCGTCTGGTGTGGACAGACAAATTGCTTGTTGCTGAAAACTTTTTCGCATCGCCTCTGTTTAGGACTTAAAAACAGATTGTTTCAGAGAGAGGGTGAGAATGAAGGTTGAAAATAGTCGTTTTCCCGCATTTATTGTATATTTGTTTGTCGTTGTTTTTTTTGTATTACTTTAGCACTGTAGGGCAACCTCTAGGAAAAAATCCATGTCATGACCCCTTTAACCCCTCACTTAACCTAATTTTACTTCACTATATTACTATTAAATCCTAATCTATTCATGACAAACTATATATCATTGGAAAGGACTAAGACTCCTAAATAGATATTTTAGGTCTGTTTTTTGTCTTACAAATTATGAATGAACAGTAATATATGAATTTATGACAAGAGTGCGCCTCAAAATATCGACGTCATTATAGGAGTTTCTGACCTTTGTCACAAAAAGTCGACGCACACACTTTTAATAATTGGAAATTGGGTTTTTAGTGCTAAAAGTTCATAATAAAACATAATTTAATAACATAAAAACATAATTTATTATGAAAACCTTTTCTAATCTTAACAAAACGCATATTTTCAGAAAGGTCTGAGTCTCAAGGTTCCATATTTAGTGACAGAAGTGATATTTGGATAGAAATGGCAAAATGCATACAATTAAATCCAATGGAATTCAATGGCACCCGGTGGCTATTTTTGGTACTACGCCTGAACAAAATCTCATGGGAACTTCAATTTTTGTGATATCAACTTCAAATTTGGAACACAACTTGGTTAGATATATAGCTTTCATTTTATAGTAAAAAATATTTTGTAAAATATTTATTTCATATTAAAAAAACTCTATTAATAAAGTATATTTGATTTACTGTAAATTATAACTTGCATAACTTTTTCATACTTTAATTTTTTGAAGTGCTTTCACTTTAGTAATAATCTGCTGATTGTTTTCTTTAAAACAAGACCAAACTTAGGTGTATATTCCAAAGCATTCTTGAATTACAACCATTTAAGTTTGTATAGTGCATTTTAATATCAATTATCGAAAAGGGGGGTGACAGGTCAGTACTGTCCACTTATTTCTAAAGTTCAGTTTCTGCCTTAAAGGTATAGCGGAGGATTTTCTTTTTCCGGGTGGGTAGTCTATACTATTGGTCCACCTAAGTGTCAATCATTCTGGTGATATGTTTTACGTAAGGCCGTCGTAGGCTACGTGCTCATGTAGTTTTCACTTTCATGTGTATTATGTCGGAGTTACGGTTTCAGCCATTCCTTTGAAAATGGCTGAGGGTCGAAAGAGAAAAAATGTATACGAAGTGTATGATAAGAAGAGAAAGGCCGCAGAATATAGAAACAAGACCAGAGTGATTTTGGGTGAATGTCACACGCTGGCGTCACGCTAAAAGCACAGGTTGGGCTTCTCACTGATGCCGCAGTCGCGAAGATTCTACTATACAGGTAAAGTTTGTCACGCTATTTGGAGAAATCCATTTAAAATCACTAGTAAAAGTTAATGCAAGCTACAATGCTAGCCCTGGCACGAGTCATGCAACGCATAGACACGGTAAACATCTCAATTTGTCTAAAGTAGCCTTTTGTCCAAAATGGTAAATGGTATCACGCTAAAATATTCTAAAATCTTGTGTGTTTATTATTACACAAATGCAACAAGCTACTTCTCCATATGCAACTATGTATAAAAATAACGTATTAACAATGAGACATATTAGGTTAAGGACCAACGTAATAGCACTGCTTATATGTTGCTATGTAACGTAATTGCGATTTGCAAAATAGTTTCCTCAGATCGTATTTTGTGTGATACAGGGTTGCACATACCATGTCTTGAGTCCTCGGTCACTCAATCGATCAGTATAATAAGTAAATAAAACACGGAAGGGCATTTGACATGTTGTCTTTTTTATGAATGTTTTTTAGTTCGTTTAGAATTTGCAACATAATTGTGCAAGGCGTATAGACGTTCCCTAGCTCTCGGGAGCAAGAGTGTTGTGTTTGTCCATGTGCATTTTTTTTTTAAAAATTGGAGAGGGCGGGTCTTCTCTAAAATTCGGAAAGATTCTCCGCTATACCTTTAATTTAAGTAATTACAACTGAAAATACATTTAACAGACTTACTTTGTTGAATCTCATAACTTAATATAAAAAAAAGTTGCTTAAATGATTTTGATGAGTTAAAGTAATGTAAAAACATACGTTGCCATGACTTATTGATCATACATTGCAAATGTAGTCTGCAAATGACGTCCCTCTCCTTTATTGTCTCGTAGAGAAGTTGAATCATGCATATTCTTTTTGTCGAGTCACATTGTCCTGATTGCCACCGCTGACCATGCCGACGGCTGCCAACGACACATGAATTCAGACTGACAGATTAGTGTTAGCTGTTCCCAGAGGAGAGGGGACGCTGACAGTGCTGTTCAGACTGAGCTGCTGTCAACACTGATGCCATCATCATCATCATCATCATGTGTTCTGTGCATGCGACTTTCAACTCTGTGAAATTAATGAAGTCAATGAATCTGTCAAAATGTCCCATCATAAAATCTTGCTGATCTAGTTGAGTCTTGACTTAAAACGTAATCATTTAATATAAAATAATATTGGCAACAGGAGCTGAATGTATGAATCCCATTGCAAGACATCATTCCATCCCAAACAAAGAGCTTTTATGCTTTTATTCATGTGCTGTTTTGTTTACAGCTCAATAGTCCCCGCCTCAGACATTCCTCCTGTGTAAACCAGTTATTGCTGCCTTTCCTTCTAGAAACATGACAGATGTTTCATGGGGATTTCACGGTGCATTGGCTCTGCTGTAGCCTACACTCTAAAAAATGCTGGGTTGTTTTAACCCAACTTTGGGTCAAATATGGACTAACCCAGCCGTTGGGTTAAATTTTTACATTACATTTTTAACCCAACATTTCGGGTTTGTCCATATTTGACCCAAAATTGGGTTAAAACAACCCAGCATTTTTTAGAGTGTAGTCTACTGTAGCAAGAGGGTCAACATTTCAATCTATATATTCATATACTCTTAAATATATTAAACCGTATTTCACCAACAACATTTAGGCCTATATTACAATGTATTGAAGTACATTGGCTATTTTTCCTTATTTTAGGATACTGAAAAAAGCAAATGCTGGATGGTATCGAGCACATACAAATGGTGCCCAAGTGCAGTTTATTCAAACATTACATACAACAGGATCAAAACATAAAACAAAGCATGACGTGGCATGAAACAAAACCGTGGACAAAGACTTACACAATACTTGACAAAGACACATGGCAAACATTCGGGCTTAAATACACAAGACAAGGGACACCTGTGAACAATGGACAGACGATTAACCAATGACAAGACACATGGCAGGATCACATGACAGACATGGAACATGACATGAACAAAACCAAAAGACCAAATCGCTCAGTTGAGGCGGATGCATATTTTGAACGGATAAATAGACATGCACACGAACAACAATTGAAACATTTACCGAATAAATCTCTCGATGTGCAACATAAAACACACGTGACTGTGCCTCAGCGTCGGCTGTGATTGGATAACTGGAGTAACCAGTGGACCAATGGCGTCGCAGCATCTCAGATGTTGGTTTGGTGTTTCTAAAGCGCCTCGCCTGTGTGACCCCAACCCGATCTCACGACCAAGTCGTACGAATTCGACGAATGATTAAAAAGTGGCTAATTCGTAACAATTCATACGACCTCACTCGTACGAATTAATACGATTTTGCTAAATCGTACACATTTTACGAATCGGCCAATTCGTTTGAATTCGTACGAATGACCTACCCCTGACCCCGCCCCTAAACCTAACCATCACGTGGGTTTATACAAATCGTACGAATTAGTACGAGTGAAGTCGTACGAATTAGACACTTTTTAATCATGCGTCGAATTCGTACGAATTGGTCGTGAGATAGTGTTGGACTCTCCTGTTCGAACTCATTCATCAAAATGAACGGATCTTTTCCTGAGTCAGTTCATTCATTTCGTTAGTTGAACGAACCAAATGACTCGGAAAAAGATTCATTCATTTTGATGAACGAGTTCGAACAGGAGAGTCACGAGAACAGAGCAAGGTGAGCGTTTGAGCTTATAAAACTTAAACTTTGTTATTTATTTATTAAACGAGCGATCGTTTCGCTTGATAAGACCCTTATTCATCGTCTGGAGTCGTTTAAAGCCCTTTAAACAGTTTGCACTGAAACCGTCTTTTGGACCTTGAACCGTTTGGTTCCCATTGAAGTCCATTATATGGAGAAAATCCTGGAATGTTTTCATCAAAAACCTTCATTTCTTTTCGACTGAAGAAAGAAAGACATGGACATCTTGGATGACACGGGGGCGAGTAAATTATCAGCAAACGTTTTTTTTAAGTGAACTACTCCTTTAAGCAGACAGACTACTAATACTCTAATGACAGTTAGTTGACATGTTTGTATTATAGTCAAATGCATGGATATTGAAGGACCGTGGCTCTCATTGCAGTTTAGATCAAACACTGCACAATGTAAACTATTGTTATAATACTTTTTTCTCTCGGTATGTTGCAACATACTTATTGTATTTTTATATTTTTGTGTGTTTATTTGAATCTTTTTTGTTGTTGGAAATAAAAATAAATAAAGGAAGGCTGTCCTGAGCAGGCAGCGTTTGGCCTGTCCGGCTCCTCAGAGACACATTCAGCTCAGCAGACCGGAAGCAGCTTTAGCATGATCCCAGCGCTCAAGGTTACGGGAGACTTAGAGAGGGGATTTCCTCATAAGGGCTTGTGTCATCCTCACAAATACCCACGATTATCCTGTAGCCATGAGATATTCAGCTTACAAGCTGTTCTTCAGCTTTCTTCTGTATTTGAAGTGCTTTGAAATCTTGTTTGAGTGCTATGAAGAAATGCAAAGTTTAGGCTACATTACATTCAAATATACATTTCTCCAGGTGATTTATAAGTCATCTTTTATTTTTAACCCTCTCTGACCTATATATAGGCTACAGTAGTAGGCTGTTTATTTATCTTAATGATAAGCCTGACCCGCATCTACAGGTATTTAATCAGTCACTTACAAACAGGGTTGCCAGGTTACAAAACTATCTCAGTGACCACATCCAATAAAAATGAAGAGTTCAGATGCAAAAGCCTCTAAATGCCATTTGAAATTTTCTTCTTTAATGATGATTTTGATCAAACTTTTATATTTAAGTTCAGTAATTTCACTTAAATAACAATTAATAGGTAATTATCATTGCCATTTAAGTGAAATTACTGAACTTAAATATACAAGCTTCATAAAAATGAATGACCATTCTAGAAGAAAATTTCAAATGGCATTTGCTTTTGCATCTGAACTCTTCAAATATAAATCAAAATATGCCATTCAATTTATGCCATGATATAAAATGAAGACTTATACCAACCATAGGGATCATGAACGAACGCAAAGGCTCTCTAGCAGAAGTTTTATTATTGTAGAATATAAAATATTTCAATTCAAGCGTTTAAATATGCCTATGATTTAAATGCAATTTGTCAAACATTTTACCCGCAACAAACATTTCAAAACAATAGCCTACCGTGATTTTTGGGCATGCATAATGATGTTATTTTTGACGTTCAAGTGCAATAACCAACACAACGTAAAATAGTTTTCTTATATTCCCACTAGGAAGTGACAAAGTACGCAATCATAACAAATAGCGAATTTGAAAAGGGAAAACGTTTTAAAAAGCTGACAATTCTAGTTTATTACAGTATTGTGTTTTCGCTAATTATTCATCTATGCACAAACGTCTGGCCCTCGCGTCGCGTCATGAGCGTTACGTGTTTACACGGCGAATCGAGTTATAAATAGTTCAACTTGAAAAAGACCCGCGTTCACAGCTGTTTTTGAACACCACAAGGTCCTCGCGTTCACTGCACGCATTGCGTCTCGCGCCAGTGGCGTTGCGTTTTAAGACGCGTGGCAAGTTAAAAATAGTTTTGCTTTTAACAATGCCTCTTCAGATCTCCGCGTTCACAGTTCCGTCGCTGATTTTGAACGCGAGAACGCGTCCGGTGTGAACGCCCCATGTTTTACGAATCGACGCCGCGACGCGTTCTTGCAATGCCAGCGTTGTTGGGCGCGTTGTAGATGTTCGCGTCGCGTGTAGTGTGTGTGAGAGGCGCGGGGAGGGTTCGGCTGGCCAATGCGCCAATAGACGCCGATGGCTTGGAAAGCCGCTTCTGTGCGCATGATAGTATGAAGACGCTTGACTCGGGCACGCGTTGCGATCTCACACAGCTGTGATTGAGAAAATATTCCCGATATCTGCTCATAAATGGACGGATCAGGAGCCGAGGCATTCGCGATCCACTTGTCGTCGAGGGAGAGCAATCATAGGGAATAATGGGGAATGCAACACCCAAACCACTGATAGGTAAGAGATGGATTGGCTGGCCATCGTCTTGCTACAGAAATCAAAAGCATTTTAGTCTGCTTTAATGTGGATAGAGATGTTTAATAGCTTGATTTCTTGTGCAAATATCACGAGATCCTGAACTATATTGGGATGACAGTGTGTTCTGCGTAGGAGTGAGAAGATGACTGCTGGTGTTCAAGTTATTCATTTCTTAATTGCTTTTTTTACTTATTTGACTTTGCGTTCAACAAAGATGATGATTATATCTGTCATAACAGACATGATAACAGAGTCATTAAAGAGAGATGATTGAATCCCTCATCCATGGGAGCATCTTTGTGTTTCAGTCTCGGATGAATCCTATCTCCCAGATTAAATGTTCACAGAGTGTGTCTCAAGCATATAGACACACAGGCTCCATTTCAAGCCTAGATTTACCCTATAGATCAGTGTACTTATGTTCTTGCTCCATTGAAGCACAAGATGAAGATCATCAAACCCAATATTAAGACAATCAGAAGTTCAAGTTCATTTCTCACCAAACTTGTTATTATGTGGATGCTATAATTGGTCAACAGAGTTGTATCCGTCAAGAAAAGAATATAAAAGAATTTGGTCTGAGCTTTAAATGAGATATTTGGTATATTCTACAGTATCAGTAAACTTTGAGCACATGTAAGTATACAGAAAGGTTGGGATTGAGTATGCGGATCATTGAACCCAACAGAATATTCTTTGTCTTCATTTTCACAAATAAAGCTCTATCTGGTATCCATTATTATTTCCCACTGTGTGTTCAGTCCCCACCCGAGGAACAGTGGCTTTAACAGCACAATGCACACAACTAACATGCATGCATCTGTTGAAAGGTTTGATGAATGATTTATTTTTAGGCAATGGTGTGCTTGTGTTTAATGTGCTTGAGTGTATGGCTTGGCATGCAGTGCAGGACTGAGAAACACACGATTGGGATCAGGCCACGGTACGTGTTCTGGAAATGTATTCATCATGGTGTTTTCATCACTCTTTTCATTTCGGCGATTTATTAAATGCTATAACGCCCAACAGGATCACATGGGTATTAAACATCAATGAAAGGCAGGGAATTTACATATTTATTCGTTGAGATCTGAGGCCTGGAGATACGAGTTGGCATATAAAATTATTAAAATGCAGAGTGACTTTTGACTTTTCAATCCATTGATTATGTCTGTTTATCTTGCATTGTATTTATGTGATGACTTGTAATCGAGTTAATGTAAAGTTGTGCAGTTTGGCTATATGCACCTAGACAACAAGAATAAGTCAGAACAATGATTTAGTAAATAAGTTTTATTGCAATATGCAGTTCTGTAAGGCATGGGTAATATGGTCATTCAATTTTGCCAAAATCTTCATTCAACTTCGATTTTATCACAATATTCTCATGTTAATTATAAGTGATTCTGGTTTGTTTGATGAACTGATATGGGTCTCACAACCGACATGTGGCTTTAAATCAGATACTAACATTGTGTATCTGGACATCTGACCCACTTTTAAACTCGTATCCGATTCCCATTGAAATTCCAAGCCACCACGAGGCAAAGGGAATTTAAAGGGGTCATGAACTGGCTTTTAAAATTTTATTATATTGTTGTCTGAGGTCAACTTATGACATTCACTTGGTTTTTGCATTGAAAAACATCAAAATGAATAAGTAATAGGCTATTTTCTACCCTTTATTGAGGCTAGCTGAAAACCGCTGGGTTTGTATGGTTTCGCACTGAAGACTTGGAAGTAAACGCCCACTGCTGTGAGTGGATAACAGTTTTGCATATTATAATGAGTTTCGACTCACTCGTCGATGCTCGTGGGGGAAATTATTTTGAAAACGTCCAATGTTGTAAAATGGCGACCGGAGTGATTCGCCCATACATGTTCGACCCAGAGTCCGTGTGTTGCACCATTCCTGTCAGATCCAATATAGACGGACAATGTTTTACCTCATCAGCTGAACGTCATTAAAAATAAAGTTTATCCATGCAGTCCTATTGGAGTCCAGAGGAAGCTTATGCAGCGACTGTCTTCTTCCACAATATTCTGTATTCGGTAGATCGATCCGATTTGTCATCAGAGGTAGGCATCTATGTTATTTAGCTATGCGTGTAATGCGCGAATCGGTGGGCGGGGCTAAATTTTGAAAAATTTGATTTCTCAGTTCATCACCCCTTTAATGATTGATTGGGGTGGAAATTTGACATATAGTGATTGAACACAAATAGAAACATTCAGGAGCACAGAAGCCAGCTGTTGTCTTCCCTTTTGCCAAATAGTAAGGAAAACACCCATAATGCACTGGGCATATTGCTGTCCAAAGCCACTCCCACCAGTCCACTCTGGACATGCCCACAAAATCAAAGACTGGAGCGTTTAGCGGGAGTGACTTACTCGCGGTTTGTTGTTTGCTATAAAACCAAACTCGGGTCTTCAGCCGATGAAGTGTAAACCCGCTCTCCCCATAATGTTCCCGCAGTCGGTCAGGAGACGGTGTTTTGTGGCCGTTTGAACACATTCGACCACATGAGCGTTTACACTGAAAGCCGTGTGTCTTCAACTCCCCCTGGAACTGGTCAAAGTGGACGAGCTCAAAGCGTTTCAGGCCCGTTTACTCCACCTAACGTTAGTTAAAGAGTAACTACACACTAAAAAAAACTTTAGTTAATGATCTGTAAGAATGGATCTTTATTAATACAGTCATTGATTCGAGTAATTTTTTGCCATTTGTTTATAAAGTGTTCTATTTCTACAATATATGGTGTAAAAACGTCTCAGTGCTGCCCTCTTTAGGTTGAACGGTGGCTACTGCAGTTGGATGTTCCGCACTTCGTGATGTATGCAGGTTTCAGCTCGCCCTTGGCAGTATAAAAACCATCTTGTGTCGTCAAAACCACTGTAGGGAGTCCGGAATTGGAATTGTGAGTATTGAAAACGATCAGGATAGAGTTTTAGCATCTATTTCGTCCGCTCTATCTCCGCTGGGGTCTGCCCACTTTTTCAGCATTTTCAAATATCGCCAGTGGGTGGAGTCAGGAGGATCTCACCAGGGGTTTAGTTACCCTTTAACTAAGAATGAACAATACTTCTTCAGTATTTATTAATATTAGTTCATATTAATTTCAACATTTACTAATACGTTATTAAAATCAAAGGTTGTGTTTGTTAACATTAGTTAATGCACTGTGAACTAACACGAACAAACAATGAACAGCTGGATTAACTAATATTAAAAAAGATAATAAATACGGTAACAAATGTGTTGCTCATCGTTAGTTCATAACTAATGAAGTGTTACTGAGTCGTGAAAGCAGCTGATAGACGTGAGAAAGTGTGTTTTTATCTCACGTTTGCTTAGTTTTGCTAACACTCGCGGTGTGGTTTAGGGTTAATTTTTCCCCTGCTGCATGTGTGAGGCTTGAGAAATGCTGTTTGTATCTGAACATTGATGGCATAAAGCGAGCTGTAGACTCGTGTGTGTGTGTGTGTGTGAGAGCTAGAGATAAGAGTCTATGAACTGGACAGTGGCGTTGTCATTATCATCAACTCTGAATGGATAAGCGTAAGGCTATATTTGGAAGCCACGACAAACCAGGGTCTGCTTCACATGTCTCATCTCTCCGCTATTCACACACAGCGCAGAGCTTTAATCACGAGTGACTGTTGTGCTTCATGACTTCTGCCTCAGATCTGCTGATGATGAAAACACACTTCAGGCCCGTCCACAGACTCGAATGCAGAGTAAAGCTGCCAGCCATTGTGTTCGCTACCGGAAGTCGTTCTTCATTTGCATAAAGTTGAGATCTGTTTAATTTTATGCAAATGAAGAGCGACTTTCGGGAGCAACAGCCATTAGGAGTGAAGTCAGTGGAGCGCGTCACTCGTCAATGCCTGACCG
Source organism: Pimephales promelas (assembly GCF_988280905.1). Lineage (NCBI taxonomy): Eukaryota > Metazoa > Chordata > Actinopteri > Cypriniformes > Leuciscidae > Pimephales > Pimephales promelas. The sequence continues at coordinate 1,590,544 of NC_142777.1, forward strand.
AGGCAAGTTGAACGAGAAGCTCATTTTAGCAGTCAGAAACTGTCCTATAATGTATGATATATCTCCGTGTACATACAGTGGTGTTCACCGTACTGACTCCGTGACTGAATGGTTTCGGGAACACAGATAGGCCGGTGTTTGACCGTTTGCTGCAGTTAAAGGGTTAGTTCACCCAAAAATGAAAATTCTGTCAGTATTTACTCACCCTCATGTTGTTCCAACCCCGTAAGACCTTCGTTCATCTTCACAACACAAATTAAGATATTTAAGATATTAAGATCGCTCCTGCATACAGTCCATAGGCTTCTTGAGGGACTGGCTCTTGCTGGCCCCGAAAAGTCATTAAAGACATCGTTAAAATAGTCCAAGTGACTACAGGGGCTCAATCTTAAGTTTATCAAACGACGAGAACACTTTTGTGCGCAAAAAAACAACAAAAATAACGACTTTATTTCAACTATTCACTTCCTTCTCCATGGGCCTGTAGTCAGTTAACGTAGTGTGATTGCGTAGAGCTACGTCACACGTAGGCTCACTATTGGCCGACGCTGGTCACGTGTGTGATGCGTGTGACGTACAATAACAGAAGCTTACGCTATTAAACTAGTAACCTGACTCGCGCAGAGGGAGAAATAAACCAATAGTTGAAATAAAGTCGTTATTTTTCTTGTTTTTTTGCGCACAAAAGTGTTCTCGTCGTTTGATAAACTTAAGATTGAGCCACTGTAGTCACTTGGACTATTTTAACGATGTCTTTAATGACTTTTCGGGGACAGCAAGAGCCAGTACCTCAAGAAGCCTATGGACTGTATGCAGGAGCGATCTTAATATCTTAAATATCTTAATTTGTGTTCTGAAGATGAACGAAGGTCTTACGGGGTTGGAACAACATGAGGGTGAGTAAATACTGACAGAATTTTCATTTTTGGGTGAACTAACCCTTTAAATAGCCGCGATGGCAAAGAGCACTCGCTGTTTCTCGTTCATCTTTAATATCATGCATTTTATGTACTGATTCATTTATATTTAGACTTTTCCTTCCAAAATGTTTGTTTGTAGCGGCAATAAAACGCATTTGTTGTCTAACATAGAGTAACATCCGTGAATGTCACTCACAAACATTGCTAGGCAACCAGTTAGTGGGAACGCCCTCCAGCGACACTACAAGTCGCTTGTAGTGTGACATAGACATATACACTAGACCTCACCTTGGATACGGCAGTTCATTAGAACGAATGCTTCAATAGAGCCGCCATCTTGAAACAGGGGAGCCCCTCCACTTTAATGCATCAGCGTCAATGTAGTAGACACAGGTCTAACGCAAATAAAATCACCAAAAATCATCATGAATGCGATTTTTCTTGTTTTTTTGGTTTGTTCCAACGGTCAGACATGTATTTATCATTGATTCCAGAAAGAAATTTTTTTTTTAAATTTAAAAAAAAAAAAAAAACATTCTTCCTAGTTCAGATTTCATCCGTGAACTTCATACGCTGCACAAAAGTCCGCCACCATCAATGAATTTGAAGTAAAGGCAGAGATAGCAGCGTTACCTAGCTACTTCCTATGACAAGACCCCTGTTCCAAGATGGCGGCGGTTTTGACGCATGCTTAGAACCCCCAGGTGAGGTCTAGTGTATATGTCTATGGTAGTGTGAACGGGCTTTACCAGCCTGTTTTTCACCAGTTGTCACCTGTTTTCACCTTATGTTTGATTATTGCTTGTATTTAGTTCAGTTAGTCTTTGTCGGTTCTTGTTAATGTTATAGTGTTTTGTGTGAGTACCATTTGCCTGCCTGTACTTGTTTGTTGTTTTTAAATCTTTGAATCTTTTTTGCCTCGCCCAAACACATGACACATGTGTATTTTTATATACAAAATAATTATACACAGTTACACAATACACACACACACATATATTATGTAAACACAAACCTTTATTTTGGATGCGATTAACTGTGATTAATCATTGCATATATATATATATATATACAGACACATATGTTAAACCCACAATGTTGTGTTTTTTCGGTCAAAAAAACATAAAGCACATCGTGTTGCGCATGTGTTTTTTAAATACAACACTTATATTTCTCTGAGACAATAAAAATGTTCATCATAATAGCAGTGTTGCGCACATCCTCATGAAGAATTCCCGTAACTGTGACACACCCTGACAGAATACAGCAGCAGATGCGACTCGTTTCACTGCTGTTAGATGCAATGCTGAGCTTGGGAAATGTGCCACTGATTGTCTGTAAATAAATTAGAGCTAATCGGCACATAGACCGTAGGTTAGGTAGAGCTAAAAGCATAGATAGGACCATGTAAACTTAAACACTACTGTAACTAAGGAAGAAATAAATGTCTTATGGTTACGGTGGCCGAGAGAGCTCAATGCACAGCATCAGTTTCACGACGTGTGTGTGTGGGTGTGTGTGCTTCAAAAACTCACAACACAAGCAAACAGAAACACACTGCAAATAGCACAGACCACAGCCGAAATGTTTCCAGGGGACCCAATAAGCGACGCACGCGGCTGGGACACGCTTTATATATACAGTATATTTATATATATATATATATTTTTTGCAAAACATACAAAGATGGCATGTTTAGGACATACAACCTTTATACAATATACACAGTTATATTCAAAGATAGAGAAAAGAACATGAGGGAAAGATATTAATCTCAGTTGCATTGTACAAATGTTGTCATGTTATGAAATGTTAGGATGAGCTGGCAAGATTTAAAGGAGTAGTTCACTTTAAAAAAAAAAAAACTTTTGCTGATAATTTACTCACCCCCATGTCATCCAAGATGTCCATGTCTTTCTTTCTTCAGTCGAAAAGAAATTAAGGTTTTTGATGAAAACATTCCAGGATTTTCTCCATATAATGGACTTCAATGGGAACCAAACGGTTCAAGTTTCAGTGCAAACTGTTCAAAGGGCTTTAAACGATTCCAGATGATGAATAAGGGTCTTATCAAGCGAAACGATCGCTCATTTAATAAATAAATCACAAAGTTTAAGTTTTATAAGCTCAAATGCTCGTCTTGCTCTGTTCTGTGACGCGCGTTCGTGACTCTCCTGTTCGAACTCGTTCATTGAGTCATTTGGTTCATTCGAGGAACGAAATGAACGAGTTGACTCAGGAAAAGATTCATTCATTTTGTTGAGTTCGAACAGGAGAGTCACACAGAACAGAGCAAGGTGAGCATTTGAGCTTATAAAACTTAAACTTTATTTATTTATTAAATGAGCGATCGTTTCGCTTGATAAGACCCTTAAAAGATAACATGTATATTTAAGTGCAACAGTTATGTTAACAGTAATAATAAGATATTTCGGGTAATAACAGCTCATTAGCTCATGGACACGGTGCTGCGTTGTCATGGGAACACCCCAGGTGTAAGTAATGAAGGAATTAACCGTTTGCAAAGCCCCGCCCCCTTTGGTTATTCTGCCAAGCCACGCCTCTCTCTCTCTCACACACACACACACCATGTTCTCACGCAGTGAAACACACATCATGGAGCAGAGAGGACACACCAGATTACTTTTGATATGAAACAAAGTCTCAACTTTCTCAAATTTGGTCATTTTTTAAAGAAATGTAAACAATAAATAGCGTTTTGTGGCTGTTTAGTGTGTGTGACAGATCGCTCAAAGCGTCTCGTCTCTTCTAGTTCATTACAGCATCAGATAAACATGAATGAACATCAGAAGGAATGTTGTTTTAACCGCAGAAAGACGTCAGGACATCGTTTCTCAAGTCCAAATCCTCCATCATCAGTGTACTAACACTCCGGACTGCTCTGACGGACACACATGGGGGATTATGATTGGTCAGATCACCTGTCAATCAAACTCCCTGCGAAGGGTCAATTACTTTGTCTTTTGTTGCTCCTTTCGCCAAGTGTGGTCCAAACGGCTATACATAATACACACAATCCCTCCAGAGTCCCAATACAGGGCTCTCTATATAAAGGCTAGATATGTCGTCCGCGCTGCTGGCCAATGGAGGTCGACGTCTGCACCTGGCGGCCATCTTGTCACAGGCAGCTCGCTCACTCGTAACATTGTGTTAATGGTACATGCGCTATATAAATGACCATAACTTGCTCAATTTTCTACCGATTTTCAAACGGTTTGTTTTGTTAGAGATGTAGTTATGACACTGCATACTTATGAATAAAAAGTGTATAAATAAATAATCATCCCGATAATTATAGCCACGTTAATAACGTTTGTAAGAAACCAAACCGTTTGTAAATCCGTCAAGAGTATTTGTGTTCGTGCTGACCACTCATCTTACATCAGCTTGCCTGTGACAAGATGGCCGCCGGTGATGTCGATGGAAACTCCGCCGTAACACATCTAGCCTTTATATACATGTCTATGGTGCACACCAGCTAAAGCGTGTCCCAGCCGCGTGCGTCGCTTAATTCTGTCCCCTGGAAACATTTCCGCTGTGGTCTGTGTGCTATTTGCAGTGTGTTTCTATATTTGCTTGTGTTTGGAGTATTTGAAGCACCCACACACACACACACACACACAGTGTTGTGAAAGTGATGAAGATGTTTTCTTCATTTGCCGTGCATTGAACTCTCTCGGCCACCGTATATATTACTATTACTCTTTTTATTTTTACTTGTGTAAATCTCCTGAAAAATGTCCTGGTTGTATTTCACCCAAAAATGACCAGAGATCCTTAAAGAAAATGACACTCATTTTAGGATCTTTAACATTGATTTGCATTGTGACTGTTTCTTTCTTCTACTGAACACGAGTTACTTTGAGTAATGGGCCACAGTGACTTCCATATTATTATTTTCCATACTGTAGAAGTTTAATCAACCGTTTAGCCTCTCGTTTCTTCACAATCTCTTCTTTTGTGAAAGTTGAGGACGAGTACATGATCCCTTTGTCCATGACTGTAATGCAGTACTTGTAAATATCTTTTCTCATTATCGTAATGACATTTTAGGAGCCAAGGGTTGACATCATGATGAAGGGTTGCTTATAAATAAGCATATTTACTTTATTATAATTAAATTTTCTGCGTAGTTGTCATGAAAATGCTGTCACAATGCAGAAATATATGTATATAAATATGTATAAATATATATAATTGCTATTGTTTATATTTTGATGTGTAATATAGCGATATTCAGTGTCGTTCGGCTGTGACGGATGAGGGTAAAGTGTGTGTGTGCTTGTGAAGAGCTATTTAAGACACATCAGCGCTCGTTCCTGGAACCGGGAAAGAGTTACTGCCGTCGATCTGCTCTACTTTGATCCGCCGCACTGAATTATGGGAGCTCTGTCATCACGACATCATCACACTCGTTAGTGCTTATGGTTATACACGTTTCCTGGAATAAGGCCTTTATAGTGTCCTTGGGCCGCTCGTAAAAATGGTCTTATTTACAATTACATTTGAAATCACATTATTAGAAATTTAAGTGAAACGTTGACTAACTTGTGTGCGATTTCAACTTTTATTTTTAACCTAAAAGAAAAATGAATATCGTCAGTATAGTCTTTAGAATGCTGTTGTTTATTTTATAAAAGTGTATAGGCCTAGTAGGAGAATTCATTGTTATGAATAGATATTTTTGCATTTGTCATAAAGGTGTATAGTAGGAGAAATAAAATTTTATGAAAGAATTATAAATTATAAAACAGGCCTTAAATAATGCTAATAATAATAATAATGGAATATTATTATGAGTTAATTAATCATGTTTGGCATTTGTGTGTAAAAATTCATATCGTCAGTAAAGGCTTAACCTTCAGAACCCGCTGTATTTATTTAATAAAGTATATATACAAGGAGAAATACGATTTTATGAATACATTATACATTACAAAACAGCTTTTTATGTCATGTAGGCCTTTAATAATGTGAATAATAATCATTAATTAAATAATTTGATACATAAATCATGTTTTGCATTAGTATCACATTTTTGTTTCATGTTTTTATGCTTTATTTCCAACAAATTGCAAAATCTAAATATATATTACTTCATCACTGTAAAAAAAATATTTTCAAGATTTGTAAACACAACATTTTTTTCTTTTGTCAAATCAGCTTTATAATAATTTATTTAGTTGCAATAACTTATTATTTTGAGTTTCTGATGATTAAATTAATCTCCTTCATTGTATTAACTCACTTTTTCCAGTTCAATCAACTTAAAGTTTTAAGGCAACACGGTTACTGACTTTTTTTAAGTTAAACCAACAATATTTTTTTACAGTGTAGTAATCTCAACATTTTTTTCTTTTGTCAAATCAACTTAAATAATTTATTTAGTTCAGATAACATATAATTTTGAGTTTCTGATGATTAAATTAATCTCCTTCATTATATTAACTCACTTTTTCCCGTTCAATCAACTTAAAATATTAAGGCAACTAGGTTACTTACTTTTTTAAGTTAAACAATCAATATTTTTTTTACAGTGATAAGAACATATCTGATGCTTAACAATACAATAGAAATGACAAAAAAGAGAACAGAGGGTACATATATTGTTAAATAAGTATAAATAGATGATTAATGTTAAAATGAAGAGCATATTGCAGTTGTTGTAATTGCTTAGTTTGTTATTTTAGTGTTGGCATCACATCTATGCACATTTTAATCTCCTTAAACACTGTATGATTCGGTTAATTTCGGCATTTGTGAATTTATTTACATTTGTGAATATGACATTTACATAACAATGAAATGAAAGCAGCATCCTTTGAGCAACGGTCCAATAACCCTAATATCTCATGTTTATATGATAAGAGGAACACATTTAAAATATCAGCAGTGAATCTCTCAAAAACACTGAATCTCGGCAGGACAAAACACACCGACCTCCACAGAAGAGCATTTCGTGTAAAAGTTGCTTGTGTGGACTCTATGAATGATTTAGTGTGAGATTCCCTTAACCTCGTTTGTAAGGAGGAGTGTCACGCTAGTGTGTGTGTTTGCAGATGTGTGTGTATGATTGTCACTCACATCTCTGCACGTTAAAGATGACACAGACAGTTGTGTGTCCCAAAGCTGGCTAACTCTTCTGCTTTTATTCACAATAATAGTACACACTTTATTGGGCGTATCTTTATTTGATTGTTTTTATTATGCAGCAGCACCCGTGTGTAATGTGTGTGTGTAATATGTGTATAATGAGCTGTACTGCGTTCATACACGCGCCTGCAGCGCCGCCCGGTGACCAGTCAGCAGCACTGCATCAGTGTAGTGGACACACACACACACACACACACATTAGCAGCAAGACATGAAGACAGTACAGTACTCACAGTACACACAAAACATACTAAACACATATAATAAATACAAATATTGCCCAAAAAAATCACAATCTTGTTTGAAGTTTTAAGGACAAAATAGAGGAAATTATATAAAAACTGGTCGGACAGTAAAAGCTGTGATGAATGTTTAATGTGTGATAATGAACGAGGGGTTAATGAAGCCTCGGCACAGGATAGATGAACTGGCGTAATAGAAAAAACCTGACAACTGCTTTCAATTACGCATGAAGTTTAGTTACGTGATAATTTTAAGGCCATGTGTTTCTTCACTTTTTTTAAAGGGGTCATGAACTGGCTTTTTAAATTTTGTTATATTGTTTTCTTAGGTGAACGTATGACGTTCGCTTGGTTTTTGCATTCAAAAACATAAAAAATTAATAAGTAATAGGCTATTTTCGACCCTAGTTTTGAGCCTAGTTGAAAAACACTCGGTTTTTATGGGCGTCTCGCACTGAAGACGAAGTAAACGCCCACTGCTGTGAGTGGAGAACAGTTTTGCATATTATAGACCATTTCACAAGATATAAACAACACTGGTCCAGAAGCACTTCCTGTTTCAGTTTGTAACTGTTTTCTTTATTTCACATGTAAAGAAAACATCTTAAAGATGTTTGTTTAACTTTTTGATTCAGTTTTAAATGTTCTGTTGGTTGTATTTTATCCCAGCTTTTATGTAGTGTTAAAAAACTGAAACAGGAAGTGCTTCTGGACCAGTGTTGTTTACATCTTGTGAAATGGTCTATAATGAGTTTCGACTTTGGCAGAAAGCTGAAGGTGATTGCTGATAGGCTGTCCCAATCAGTGGCAGCTGCACAATCCAATCACGTTTGAGAGGGAAACAACAATTTGAGGGTTTCCGAGATTTTTCTTATTGCCATTTTTTTTTTTTAGAAGTAGTCACTTATTACTCACGCTTATGGATGTATAAAGAAATATATTGGAGTAAAGAGTACAATATTACCCTCTCAAATATACTTGAGTAAAGTCATGAGTACTCCCCAAAAATGGTACTCGAGTAAAGTACAGATGCCTCAAAATTGTACTTAAAGGGTTAGTTCACCCAAAAACCCTCATGTTGTTCCAACCCCGTAAGACCTTCGTTCATCTTCGCAACACAAATTAAGATATTTAAGATATTAAGATCGCTCCTGCATACTAGTCCATAGGCTTCTTGAGGTACTGGCTCTTGCTGTCCTCGAAAAGTCATTAAAGACATCGTTAAAATAGTCCAAGTGACTACAGGGGCTCAATCTTAACTTTATCAAACGACGAGAACACTTTTGTGCGCAAAAAAACAACAAAAATAACGACTTTATTTCAACTATTCACTTCCTTCTCCATGAGCCTGTAGTCAGTTAACGTAGTGTGATTGCGTAGAGCTACGTCACACGTAGGCTCACTATTGGCCGACACTGGTCATGTGTGTGTGATGCGTGTGACGTACAATAACAGAAGCTTACGCTATTAAACTAGTAACCTGACTCGCGCAGAGGGAGAAATAAACCAATAGTTGAAATAAAGTTGTTATTTTTGTTGTTTTTTTTGCGCACAAAAGTGTTCTCGTCGTTTGATAAACTTAAGATTGAGCCCCTGTAGTCACTTGGACTATTTTAACGATGTCTTTAATGACTTTTCGGGGCCATTAAGAGCCAGTACCTCAAGAAGCCTATGGACTAGTATGCAGGAGCGATCTTAATATCTTAAATATCTTAATTTGTGTTGCGAAGATGAACGAAGGTCTTACGGGGTTGAACAACATGAGGGTGAGTAAATACTGACAGAATTTTCATTTTTGGGTGAACTAACCCTTTAAGTACTGTAATGTACTCCGACACTGTCCGGCTCTGGTTTGCTCTGCTGGTAATGGGTTTTCTAATGTCCTCCACAGACTCCAGCCTGCAGCGCCGCCCGGTGGCCAGTCGCCAGCACTGCATCAGTGGTGTCGTGGACCGCCCCCCCGCGCCCCCGCTCAGCCTCGGGTCGCCCCGCTTCCACCCGCACGCCAAGGGCAAGAACATCCGCCTGGACACACAGCTGCGGCGGGCCGCGCGCAGGAACAGCTTCTGCCACGGCGTGACCTTCAGCCAGCGGCCCGTGCGTCTGTACGAGAGGGTGCGGCTGCTGCTGTCGGGGGTGCACAGCGGCTGGAGCGGGGCGCTGCGCTTCGGCTTCACCAGCGCCGACCCCGGGGAGCTCGGCTTGGCCGACATCCCGAAGTACGCCTGCCCCGATCTGGTGACCCGGCCGGGGTACTGGGCCAAGGCGCTGCCCGAGAGGCTGGCGGTGCGCGACAGTGTTCTGGCCTTCTGGGCGGACCGGCACGGACGCGTCTTCTACAGCGTCAACGAGGGCGAGCCCGTGCTCTTCCACTGCGGCCTCAACGTCTCCTGCCCCCTGTGGGCCATCATCGACATCTACGGCATCACGCAGGAGGTCACGCTGCTGGGTGAGTCACACACACACACACATATATATACACTCTCAATGTTCATCATCAGTGTGTATACGGCACAAAAATGTGTGTGTGTGCTACTACAGACTTTAGGGATAAACACTGAGATCATGTAGATTTTCATAACTAAATATTGTTTGTTTGTAAAGTTTTGTATACGGGCAAACATCCTAAATCTGAGAGTGGGAGTCATTGAACTGATCTGAGTGCTTTCTTTCTTTCTCGCTCCTTTTCTGCAGCGCTGAAGGACGTGCTTCAGCTTCAGTCGGCCGGGTTATTGACCATGTTTGGTCAGAGAAAACGAGAGACAGAGAGAGAGAGAGAGCAAGAAACAGAGAGAGAGAGAGAGAGAGAGAGACAGAGGGAGCGAGAAACAGAGAGAGAGAGAGCGAGAGACAGAGAGAGAGAGAGCGAGAGACAGAGAGAGAGAGAGCGAGAGACAGAGAGAGAGAGAGCGAGAAACAGAGAGAGAGAGAGGTTTGAACAGATCTTTATTGTTACATTAAATTCAGGATTTTACAACAGCATTGTTACCTGTATCCTTTTACCTCAACAACAAATAATTTAAAACATATACTAAAAAGTAAAAAATAAATCTGCATCATCAAAAACACACGAAACCTCATTTATACCCCAAATTCTTAAAAAAACCTTTCAACATCATTGATCAGCTTATAATATGAAAATTCTATTTTTATCCTTCCTTTTACCATACACTTCAACATCATTTCTACATTTGTTGAACCAACTTTCAACTCTTTGTTTTTTCTTGTTTTCCATATTGCAAGCTTTGCTGTACCAATGAGGTAATTTAATAAACACAGTTTACCTCTATCAAGCACTTTGTATTTAAGTCCCAGAGAGAGAGAGCGAGAGAGGTGTAGAGAGAGACAGAGAGAGATTAATAAGAAATTCGAAACAACTAAAGATGGTGTTAATTCGGCAACAAATGCAATCAATAACATATTTAAATTAAAAAAGCAACACATAGAAGTGAATTGAAAAAGAAAGGCAAAAAATACACTAAAATACTCCAAAAGATGTAAAATGGCTTGACAAAACATTATGAAAACAACTTAGAAAATGATCAAATCTGAAACATAGAGAACCAGACAACACTGACATAAGAGCTGAATACTTTTAATAAAAGCGCCGTTTGACTGCCTGTTGCTATGGTTACTCACAGCTGATGTCGCCAGCGCATTTATTTATTCATTTCGAACGGTGAACAGTTTCACCAGAACTGCTTTACTAGGTGTCCGCTATCACTTTTTAATCGACACCCTGCAGCCAATCAGAATCGAGTATTCACCAGACCACGGTATAATACATATTAATGCATTTTTTGCTACGTGTCCCGCCTCACCTGTGTCTCCCTCCTCCTCAGAGAGCACGTTTGCGGAGAGCGTGGGCTCCAGCGTCCTGAGCGCCGCACGACTCAGTGCCTATCTCCCGCAGAGCAACCACGACTCGGCCAACTACAGCAACAACCAGCTGGAGACCAACCAGGCCGCCGCCGCCAAGTTCGCCACGCTACACTTGAGCAACTGCAACACGCTGATCCCCGTCTGCGGCTCCTCCGTGCACAGGCCGACCCGAGGCCCGCTCGACACACACCTGCACTTCCACCCGGTGCGGGGGCCCGACGTGGTGCTCTCCAACGACCGCACTGTCGCGTGCACGCACTTTCTGGACAGCAGCCGGACTCTGATGTTCAGCGACCGGCCCGTTCGGGTGGGCGAGACTCTTTACGTCGAGGTCGGGCATTTGGGGTTGCCGTACTTCGGGTCGCTTCTCTTTGGCATGACCTCTTGTGACCCTGGCAGCCTCAGCGCGGGGGACCTGCCGGCCGACCCGGAGGTGCTTCTGGACCGTAAGGAGTATTGGGTGGTGTACAGGGGGTTCCCGGTGCCGGCGGCCGGAGACGTGCTCAGCTTCACCTTCATGCCCAACGGAGAGGTGCATCATGGGGTCAACGGCGGGGCGAGCACTCGGCTCCTGTGTGTCGACTCCTCTCAGGTCCTGTGGGCCTTCTTCACACTCCACGGGGCCGTGAACCGACTCAGGATATTAGGTAGGATTCATTAAGAAATGGAAATGATCAAATGAGACAGGCAAACCACTTAGCTTTTTGACATCGGCTGTCACGAGGCATTATAACTGTGTCGTGAATAGTTTTCGTGACCTCGACTACAGTGGTACACGTTGGATTTGTCATTAAAAAGTTATAATGGCCTCATGACAGCCAATGTCAAAACCAACCACCTGACAGTTTAATGTAATGTTAACCCATAAAGCGAAGTGCTTTCTTAACCCTTGTGCATTAATTATACGTAGGTAAAAAGGGGACAAAAATGTCCATGTCAAAAAACTGTCATAAAAATGTGACGCTTTGGAGCACAGACTTTTGTACAGAAGTTTGGTATCATTTTAAAGAAGACCCTTTGCAGATTATTGCTGAAGTAATAATAAGTAAATCAAAAAAAAAAAAGTTATATAGGTATAAGTTTATGAAAATTATTTATAAAAAATATTTTATATAAAATGTATATTTTATAAATCAGGTTGAACTCAAAACTGCAATAAAATCAAAGCCATAAATCTAAATCGGTTGTGTTCCAAATTTGAGGATGATATCTCAAAAAATGAGCTTTCGGAAACAGTTTGTTTGGGCGTAGTAACATATTTCCCCCATTGGGTGGCAGCAAAACCCTGGAGCTCACCGTGATTGGATCTGAATTTGCAGTTTTTCTCAGTATTACAAACACACACACATATTTTTTATAACACACATACTAACCACACTCTGACATCCATACCAACACACCCACACAAATATTGTTGCATAATCTATCCAGTCGGCTCTATAATATGCCGAAGCAGAAAACAGGAATAAAGCGATATTTGTTTTATAGGCCAAACTTAAAAAAAAATGGCACCATCTGATAAAAAATAGTACAAAATAAAATTTTGAAGCCTTGCCATCAGAATGAAAGCCTCTTAACAAAGATTGCATAATTTCATAGTTAACTGAACCGGGGATTAAAAATGGCAGTTTTAATGGGGACATTTTTGTCCAAAAGGTGCTGAGAGGGAGTGTTTTTTTGTACCTAATGCAAAAAATATTTTTTTAAGAAAATGACGGTGAAATAGTAAAATTCCAATAAAAATACACACCTGTGCCAAGTTTTTTGCAGTTAGCTTTAACACAGGCAAAGTGATCAAAAAAACTAAACTGAAAAGGACAAAAATGTCCATAAGGATGCACAAGGGTTAAGTTTGATCATTAATCTGCTATATCATGTTTATGACAGGTTGTGTTGTCTCAGTAACGTCAAGTTGTCATAACAAAGACACTAACAGGTTGTGATGTGTTGGTTTATGTCAAGGTCATCTCAAACAATGTCATATTTCCATTATAGTCCAGTTTACATGGTGGTTCATTTGTGTGGTATGAGCCAGCTGTGCGTGTGTTAATAACTTTATTGCTGGAAAAGCAGTGACCCGCGGTTACCCGCAGTTACGGGTCATCCAAAAATGTTTTTAATGATATTCGGGTCGCGGTCGGTCGGGTCGTTTGAAAAAAGATGCCAATTACAAAACATTTGTATTAATATAGTACTAGACACAATTTTGATGAAATATACAGCCCTACACATTATTGGCTGAATAACTGGCACGAAGAGAACACACAAGCTCAGTCTAAACAGTTCTCGGTTGATGATTCGAGAACCGCTAGCTGCTCGTGCTCATCACTTCTCTCAACAGTGGCACCAACATGTCTCGGTTCAGTGAACTGTTGGAGTTACTAGAGTAAAATATAATTCAGGATATTGATTTATTTCGATTCGTAGGCGAATGTCAGGTATGTCTGAAAGTGAGTAACTTCAGTAACTTGTGGATCAGCACTGACGCAAGACGCGAACTGTTTCGAACGATTCAGTTCGATTTGATTTAGTGTACTGGTTTGACCGGTTCACTAAAAAGAACCGGTTCAAAAGAATTATCCGTTCACGAACCGGCCATGTCTACAGTCTGCACTGCAGAGAGATGAAGGCGGCAAGAGAAAAGGTGAAGACTGGGGAGTGGAAGCTCCGCAAATACACAAATAGAAAGAGTAAAAGTGTGGGAGAGATTTGCTGAAATAATGAAAGATGATGGCGAAAGTGCTGGCTTTGCCTTTGTTATGTGTAGGCCTACGTCTTCTTGCTATGCTGTGTTGTATAACGCTCCGATGAGCATTTACTACTTTTAAAAAATGCGGTCAGGAAGCGGGTCGGGTACAATATTTTTTTACTATTTTTTGCGGGCGGGTAGTTGAAAACGTCGGTCGGTTGCGGGTTGTTTATACATTGACCTGCGCATCACTGACTCCCAGGGTTCCTCGACCCGTAACTAATGCATTCAAACGGGTCCAAAAGTCGACTTTATTTCAGGATGACGCTTTTCCTTTACACGTGTTCCTAAATAATTCCCTCGTGTCACATTATGTGATTCAGAACAGCATGGCATTCTGCAAAAAGCAGGGAAAATCACGATGGAAAACAGTTTTTTTGTTCCATTCATTGCAGTGCAGATGATTATATCAGACGAAGAGCATGCGTGAGGGATCAAACTCGCACCATGGGACAATTGCATCACATTAATGTCTTAATATTACTGTATCGAAAACAGAGCGTGATATTCCTCCCTGGAATGGAAAGTGGAATATGCTGCCTAATATTAGTCACAAGGAACAAGAGGACATGCTATAGTTGTACTCGAAATGATTCAACCCCCATTGCAAATCAGGTTTATTGGCCAAATTTACAAAAATCAAATCAAACAAAAGTAATTGCAATAGCTCAACACAACAAATTCATGCATGTGGTAAATGTTGCTCTGTGTGTCCGTAAGGAACGGTTCAGGCCAGCCCCCCCACCTCCCCCTCAGTGTCTCAGGGGTCAACGCCGGACGACAGCGACTCTGACCTGGCTTTCAGTGTCAACAGATCCTCGTCAGCATCCGAGTCGTCTCTGGGTGAGTCTCCACATCATCCGCTCACATTCACCGGCCAAATGCTCATATCAAATGAAATGACTGATTGGCGTCGGCATGATATTAATTTTCATCTTTCACCCTGCTTCTAAATGCATGTTACTGATCTCATAGTGACTGATTCATCCGTGCAAGTTTCATTTTTAATGTTCGACTGAAATGTCACCACTGGATCTTCCAAGATCTTCTCCTAGGACGTACGCAGGTTTTCTCCAATCATTGATTCCTCTTTAACAAGCTCATCTTGAGAGCCACGCCCACATCTCAACATCCAATCAACAGCTGATGCACACAACCAAGTCCAGCCCTATATTTATTTATTTTTCTGTTTGCATGTCACAACACTGGATAAAAGATCTGTCGGTACTTCCTTTCCTTCGTGACTTTAACATACCCTGTAGAAGTTTGTTTTTACGGCATTTCACAAGCAAATTTTGACATTAAAAACTTCAGACATGTTGTTAAACAGTTATTAAAGCGGTATCAGCGGTACTTCCTGTCGGCCGCCTTAACTTCTGTTGGGTGTAATACACAACCTCACCACTAGATGCTGCTAAACATCACGCACTGCACCTTTAACGTCCAGAAGTGGCGTCCTGTGCCGTGATCTCGGCTCTCTCGCACCGCAGCGGGTTTACTGTGTGTGTGTGTGTGTGTGTGTTTCAGTGACGGCTCCCAGCTCTCCTCTCAGTCCTCCCGTCTCGCCCACCCTGTCCTCGTGCGACGCTCCTCTGAGCATCAAGAGCAGCGAGTGCACCGTGTGCTTCGACCAGGAGGTGGACACCGTCATCTACACCTGTGGACACATGTGTCTGTGCAACGACTGCGGACTGAGGCTCAAGAGACAGACCAACGCCTGCTGTCCCATCTGTCGGAGACCCATCAAGGACGTCATCAAAACCTACAGACCCTGAAGGGGCGAGCACCTTTTCTAGTATTTAATATATTTGTGTATGTAGCTTTGCTTTGTGTAGCAGTAAGCTCTTTATTTCTCTAAAAGCAGATCAGCTGAAGCCAAACGTAACTGAAGATGATTTATGGTTTCTGAGGATTAACACTGGTCAGATACTTCGAGTGCCTTTAATGTTCCTAAAGCGGCGGCTAATGGATTAGACAATCATATCTGAGGTTTACGTGTAAATTGAGAGGTAATTCAATGGGACCTCGAGATAAAAAGGAAAGTTTTAATGTGCAAGTGATTAACACACAGTGCTACGAATATGATATTGTTTGACATTCTGATTGCGGTGTTAAAGTGAGGACGGATTTGCATTGTGAAGGGTTTGACGATATGTTGCACTTATAAGGTAATCTCAGCACTAACACACACCTGTCCTTCTGACTGAAGCCATTACAGACGTGGACCGTCCCGGACGACTGCATCCACACACACACATCAATGGTTTATATAATAGAGTGATGTGGGATTGTATTTAATGTCAGATATAGTTTTTTCAAAAGTTTGCGTTGTTTTGTTTGGGAAATTATGTTTTCTTCTATCAGCATTTTTAAAAAATCAGGCTAGAAAAACAAAAAAAAATAGTGTAGAAATTGCAATCAGTTCCCTTCTAAACACAATTAGATGTACAGATGCTGTTATTGATATGATTGATCAGCTGTCTGACATTATTATGAAGAGTTATGTTGAAGAATGGTGATGATGGCAGAAGTTATGTAAAACTATTTACATAAATGCAAGTACTCATACTCATGTAATGGAGCGTATATTACCAGCCATAAATCAAGTTTTCTACCAAATGTAAGATGAAAATCTGCCAATGATTGACACCAACTTATGATCAATCATATGTTTGAATATGAGTTTCCTATTATTGTCAATAAAACAGTTCTGAAGGATACGCACTATTATTATTGTGTGCTTTTCATACAATGAGAAACTGAACGAATGCATGTTTGTAGTCTTAATACATTATAGAAATAATTCCTCTACAGACGCATTTAGTTGATTAGAAACATTAAATATCAATAAATCAAATTTTTACAAAAGTAACCGAAAGCTTTTTGAGATAATTAATCAGACGTGAGAGCAAAATTACTGTAACACATAAACATGTAGTAAAATGATGATCGAAATGATCAATGATGAAGTACCCCCACCCAACCAAAAACATTGACTCATTAAAATCATATAAATCTTAAAAATTGCAAGGACTGATTCAATAATTGAATTAAAAGTGAAATTTCTGCTGGTTTTTATCAGAGCTACAGAGCTACAAACTCGAAAAATTAAAATAAAAGTTAATTTATTGCAGTAATTCAACTTAAAAGGTGAAACTAATTTATTAGACTCATTACATGTAAAGTGAGATATTTATTTCCAGTCTTTATTAGTTATAATTGCGATGATTATCACAATATTCTAACTTTGAATTTGGGGTTTTCACAAGCTGACAATCATCAACATTAGCCTATAACAAATAAAGACTTGACATATCTCACTTTGCATGTAATGAGTCTATATAATATATTAGTTGCACCTTTTAAGTTGAATAAATGAAGTAAATGTAGGCCTATTTTTGCACGATGTTTTAATGTTTCGAGTTATTTGGAATTGCACCCGCAAACTCTTAAAAAATAAAAGGAGGTTTTCACAGTGATGTCATTGAAGAACCATTTTTCAGTGATCTTAAAATAAATTCTTAAAATAAATATTTTTTTTTTTTCTTAGTGTGAAGAACATTTTAATAAATCGACAGAACCACTTTCAACTATAAAGAAAAGTACAGTGGGAATATTGAAGGTTTCTCGTGGTAACATTTATGTAAACAAAGCTTTATTTTTCATGATTAACTGCGTTCTGGGCCGGGGAAGAAATTATAGAAATTAAAACGGTCGTGACATCCATTTACGTAATGTTGTCTCCCTCTGCTGTAAACATTGTTCATCCACTGCCTCTGAAACATCTGTCGCCTTTTTTATACTCAGGTTGATATAAACATAAACACATATTTTGATTAAAGAATGGTTTTCCTAAACAACTTTATGCAGTTTTGCTAAGAACATGCTCCTGAAAAAAATAATCAGTACCAACAATTCGTGTCTCCGCTGCACCTCCAGAAGAAGTGAGTGTAAAATTTTATTAACCTTTATGTTAATCTTTTCAAATCACTTGCATGCTTTACTATGAATGCGCTAAGGTTTATACTCAGGGTACATTACGACATGTTTTCTATGTACGACGTTCTCAATATAATTCATAAGCCCATGTTTATAATGAACAACATGTTACGGTTACGGTTTGTGAGAGAAAACCAACAGTATTTATATCGTTTTTACCTCTTGTAATCCAAGTGATCTGAATCAGTTGCGCAATGTCCAACTGAACCGAACTGAATCAGTTCAATGTTACGCCGGAAGTGATCGCTTGCGTGTAACGTCACTCAATATTTACACGGAGATTTTGGAAGTTTTACCTTTTACTAAACATATTTAGATATACCGAAATCGTCTTCTATTGCGGTTTCCCCGTATATCTAAATATGTTTAGTGAAAGGTAAAACTTCCGAAATCTCTGTATAAACAAAGAGTGACGTCGGCGCGCAAGCGATCATTTCCGGACCGAAGCGCCCGTGCCATTGTAATATGCCATAGACATATACACTAGACCTCACCTTGGGGTTCTAAGCATGCGTCAAAACCGCCGCCATCTTGGAACAGGTGTCTTGTCATAGAAAGTAGCTAGGTAAGGCTGCTATCTCTGCCTTTACTTCGAATTCATTGATGGTGACGCACTTTTGTGCAGCGTATGATGTTCACGGATGAAATCTGAACTAAGAAGAATGTTTAAAAAAAAAAAAAAAATTATTTCTGGAATCAATGATAAATACATGTCTGACCGTTGGAACAAACCAAAAAAACAAGAAAAATCACATTCATGATGATTTGTGGTGATTTTATTTGCGTTAGACCTGTGTCTACTACATTGACGCTGATTCATTAAAGTGGAGGGGCTCCCCTGTTTCAAGATGGCGGCTGTGTTGACGCATTCGTTCCAATGAACTGCCGTAGCCAAGGTGAGGTCTAGTGTATATGTCTATGGTAATATGCTGAGTAAAATGTGAACAAGACTGTATGTTTTCACCTGAGGTTTAATTCAGTCTTCACTTTAAATAATTATAAAATGTTAATGTTCTGCATTAATTCATATTTTTACTGATTTTGTTTGAGGTTAAAAACGTAATGATGACATGCTTGGGATGAGTGCATCTGATTGGTCGTGTGTGTGCGCGGGCACTGGGTGGTTGGGGAGTTCTCGCGAGACGCTTCATTCTAAGTAAAAACTCTTTTAATGAGGCATCTCGTCTGACTTTTCACTGAAACATGTACTAATGCATTGTAAGAGATATAGAAAAGAGAGGATAAGGCTAAAACAAAAGATAAGTAAGGCAGGAAGAAAGTGGAACATTAAAGGTTTATTAGGCACAACAGGAGATGGGGTAAAGGATACACAGAAAGCAGTTATACAAGTTCTGAAAAACATAGGAATTTATATAGGTTTTTTTTTTTTTTTTTTTTAAGTAGTACAAAGTAGTCCCAACGAATAGCCCGTGTTACATACTCTGATACAGTAGGTGGCGGTATGCACCTTTAAAGTCATGGTTGCAATCTGCCATAAAACGAAGAAGAAGAAGAAGAAGAAGACTTTTCACTGATAAACCTGCTCCCTTTCAGGTACATGAACCGTACATTTGCACTCATCTGAATATTAGTGACTAAACCTATTTTTGATAGGTTAGGTATATTGTGTTGTTGAGTTATGATACGGGGCGAATCCAATGTGAAATGCAAGAGTTTACAGCCGGAGAGCACGCGGTTCGCGCGTAAATCGTTTATGTGTTTATCAGTAGAGTGATTAAATGGATACGGCTGAATTTATGTAACGTGCCCTATTTAGTTAAAGGTTGATATATGATCTGTGTTTTCACGTGTGTTTATGTGAGATTGAGGCTTGTGAATATAGACAGTGTCGCTGTTTTAGGATGCACACTACTTTAAGTGCACTCATTTATTCACAGTGAACTTGGGATGCGTTGATCTAAAGGATAAATAATAGAGCTCATGCATTGTTGTGTAATAATTAATCATTTATTGCCAAGATTTAATTCTAAGTGAAAAACTCTTTTAATGAGGCGTCTCGTCTGACTTTTCACTGATAAACCTGCTCCATTTCAGGAGTGCTACTACACCATCAGATCAGTTTGTCATGGCCATGATTACAAGAGGTAAAACGATATAAATACTGTTGGTTTTCTCACACAAACCGCTTGTTTCGTGTCTTAGGCCATCAATGTGTACTTGCATTATGAGTCATTAAATCATGTTTAATTTTGACTTCTCTGTGCATGCTCAGAGTTCAATAGATGTATTTACTTTGGCTGGTAGATGTGTGTATAATGCCATCCCCCTTAGCCTCCAGTGTATGACTGATAGACAACAACGGTTTGACCAAAAAATGTCAAAATTGAAAATACTGTGAAAACAAAGACACCTACATCTTAACTGTGCTGCTTTCTCCTGAAGTCAACAATGATCTCCTTCATTTTGTCATCATTCATTTTTTTGTGTTGCATCAGTCCACAAGCTGTTACACCTCCTCCCTGTAGGCCCAACCCACGTATTTAGTAATTTGTAAAATATGTACAAATTAGCTAAAATTATTCTCTCAAAATAAACCCCTTCAGACCCCTCTGCGTCACACTGTCGGGTTTATTTTGAGGACAACTGGCTGGATTTCAGCATCCCTTACTTATTTCTCAGACTTTTGACTATTCTTGTGTAAGACTGCAATGGACTACTTGCTAAGCTTCGCGACGCACTTCCGTTTGGAAACAATACCGCTTATTTCCGGTTACGTTTACTTTCAATGTACTGCGGTCAATGAATTAAAAAAAAAAAAAAAAAAAGAGTTGAACAAAATGAGTGTCTGTAATAAGATTTTATATTTTGGACATTTTTGACAGAAGAAGGGATATTCTGATGTAGCCTACCGTCTGCAGAATTTTCAAAACTCATCGGAATGTTAAGTTTAAATCCAAACCAATAGGCAATACGAGAAAGCTGCGGCTGTTAAAAATACGCCATTATTTTACCACAGGGTGTCAGTGTTCGTCTACACCAGTGAACGCGACGCTGAAACATCAGTACGAAACACGAACATTTATTTATTTGGATTATATATTGTAATCAATAATCATTCAGTGTCGTTTTTCCAACGTCAATCGTTGGACTATTACATGCCCAAAATGCTTAATTTATTCAGAGAAGTTGACTGTCATTCTAGCTGCGTGCGTTCTGATCGTAGAACGCGATCGTTCAATTCATTCATTAAACTATTTTAAAAAGACAGGAATAAAGCACCAATGCACACTTTTTATTAGTCAAATTCATTAAAAAAAATGTAAACTCAAGTATAGACTATAAGTAGGCTAATACTGTTGTTAATGAGAAGACAGAAGACTAGGTTAGTGGATATAAATATATTTTGCCTATTTATTATTCAGAATCGAACAGTTAGAAAGAAAATATATTTATAGGAACATTTCAGCAGGCTCAAGATAATTAATACAGAGATTGTTATTCATTGTTTTAATCAATTGGCATCCATAAAACGTAGTGATAATCTGCATTCTCATGTATGGACGTGTTATGTGGACGTGACGACACTCTAACCGGAAACTCCCGATATGTAATGAGCAGAACGCGGAAGTAGTTGTGCAAGTAGTCCATTGAGTTACTCTTTCCGTTATGTTATCTGCACATAATAGACATGACGAAACAAGAACTAAGCCTTGGACACACTTACACTCAACACACCTTTGAACATCTGACAGCGCTTGTTATATTTCTTAATATCCCATATAAGGTAAAATTTGATCTTGAGTACTGGATGGCGTGGCCATCGTGGACGAATCTGCTTGATCTTGTATAAATATGACCCTTCTTTAATAAATTTGAGTGTTATGGAATAGTCTCAGGTTCCTGATAGCTTCGATGCTACAGATTGTCTACATGAAAATGAATTTAACTGAAGTAAAAAAAATAAAAAGCCCAGACTTTTTACTCTGCTCTTGATACGGTTTGGGCGCCTCCTTCCAAATAAATATTCACCCATTTTATAGAGTTTTTCCAAGATTTGAAGAACCAAACAGAACAGCTTCAATATGCAACATTTATTTATGGATTAAACCATTACACTTTCAGATCGTAATGAATGAGACTTGAGTAGCCGACTAAAGGTCTGTCAAGCTGAATCATGGTGCCATTCCTGTGTTTCTTCTGAAGATGTTTATTTAACATGGGCCTTCCTTCTGGATCAAGATTTGAGGATCTGATGCCCTAAAAAGAGATTAAACTGGATATTAAAGTTTGAAAGTGGCAGACTCAAAACATTTTTAAACCTACAGTATTTTATTTTAAAAAGCATGGATTTTTAAACTCACTTGATGGCACCACACATCATGCATTCATTGCCGTATGTTATTCCATTGGATCCACACACGGGTGAATATTCCTTTGTGCACATGTTAGACGAGTGGCTGCAATCAGGCTGGTCACATGAAAAGAAAAAGCCTTGAGTTATTTGCACCTGGAAGTAAGCATTTCAACAGCCTTTATTTACTCACCACTCTTTCTCCATCAGATATGGCCACTGTTTGTGTCAAGAAGGAAAAACAAAGATTAAAGTTTATCATGATATGGCAAGAGGAAATAACATACATGCTAACTTCTTGTTTTGCCCATGCAAAGTTTTGTTGGACAAAAGCAGAACTTTAGGCTTTTTTTGTTTTTGTTTTGTGAACTATCCCTTAAATCAGACTTAAAAATGTCTGAATGTGACTCATCTTACGCATTTTTCAGTTGTCCTACCTAGAATCTGCAGACTAAACAATCAAATTCTTCATTATGAACAGAATTAGACTGTTGCTGAGTACCAGTGTGTATCGCAGGTCCTCTCGTGGCACATTAGCAACTTCCTAAAATATCAGTTGTTTGTGAATTAAAATTATTATATTACTCACCTAGGACGCAGAGAAGGACGATGATTCCTCGAGCAAACATTGTTCACAGCTTGAGATTCAACTCACTTAAACTGACGATATGATCAGTGATGAAATGATTCAGCTATTTATATCAATACTGTATCCGCCTCTTACCGTGGGAGCGGACCGTCCATCCCACTGATTTATCACATCACAATTACTGAGCACCTTTAGTTCAATAGATGTATTTACTTTGGCTGGTGGTAGATGTGTGTAATGTCAAATGAATAATCACTTCAGTTGTACAAAGTCAATCATGGATAACATTTAGTTTAATCTCTCTGATTCAAATCATTCAGTTCCTGTAAACATACTCAACTAGGGAACTATTTTCAAGTTCAAAAAACAAAAAAAGCAGAAAAATAAAAAAATGTGTGTCTCATTTGACATAGTAGATCATGACATCCTTTTGCAAAGACTTCATGATCTTGGTTGAATTGGTTTGCATCTTACATTAAGGACAGAACTTTTTCTGTTAATTTGGGGAAATGTTTCTCATCTCATGCTCAAATCTCATCTGGTGTTCCCCAGGGCTCTGTTCTGGGTCCTCTTCTTTTATCCTTATATATGCTTCCACTCGGTCATATTGTTCAGAAACACAACATATCATATAATTTATATGCAGACGACACTCAGCTGTATCTTCTTGTTAAAAACAACAATTGTTCTGTGTCTAATCTGTTTGCATGTCTTCAAGAAATGCTGGATTTCTTACAGTTAAATTGTGATTAAACAAGGCCCAACAGTTCTGTTAATAATGTTAAAAATGACATTGGCGTCATTTTTAATCCCACATTGTCGTATTTATTCGTTATGTTATAAATCTGTTTGAGGGTGGTAACATTTTAATTTGTCAATTTGTTTTTTTGTATCTCCATTCTCCACATTTAAAATTTTGTTTTGAGTTGTTTTACATTTGTTACAGCACTTTGGTTTCATCTGTTGTTTTTAAATGTTAAACTTGTCCGTTCCAAGTCTGTTCATTTTTAAAAATATAATGTGTAAATATATGCAACCATTTGCATGAGGCACCAATAACATATATAAAATACACGACTCTTTAATTGATATCTTCCTTTATTTCAGATGAGAACATTTATTAATAGGCCAACAGCATATATTTTATTCCGTTTTAACATGTAACCAACAATACTGCCTATATTTAAACTTGTTTCACAAACATTTTAGAATAAAAAATTACACTTTTAAAAGCAATTCAAGTGCCAAATTCGCGGCGCTGAGAACTCTCCAAAAAGAGGACGCAAATCACTGTTTTAAGTACTTTAAAAATGAATTACTTTTGTACTTTAACTAAGGTATTTTTGAAAATGAATAGGCCTAATTATAATCTTTCCTGAAGTAAGAAACTGTATTGTTACCATATTTTATTATTTCTCAAGACTCCACTTTTTGTAAGACTGCAATTGTGTAACTTTTTTTTCTGTTGTGTTATCTGCACGTCATAGACTTAAAAACATGAACTGAGCCTTGGACACACATATAGAACATCTCACAACTCATGATAACTCTTGTTGTATTTATTAATATACCATATCAGGTAAAAGGTTGATCTTGAGTATATAACTTGATGGCCTGGCTATCGTGGGCGAATCTGCTTTATTTTGTGTATAATTATGACCTTTCTTTTTATAAATTTGAGTGTTATGGTACTACTTTCTCGGTTTCCAACTGATAGCCTCGAGGCTCCCTGAAAAATGTATCTAACAGGATGTGTTTCCAATATTTGAGGGCGTAAATATATACAACATTTATTTATGGATTAACCATTACACAGGTCATAAATAATGAGACATGAGTAGCCGACTAAGTTATTGGAAGGGTTAAACATTAGTTTAACCTTAGTTAAAAAGTTAAGATTAAATTGAAAATTAAAGTTTGAAAGTGACAGACTATTTTTAAACCTACAGTACTTTATTTTAAAATGCATTCATGTTTAAACTCACTTGATTGCATGTATCGTCATATTGTTGAATATTCGTATTGCGTATTGTAATATTCGTATGTCGTATTGCGAGTGATGAAGCAGACAGGTGACGTGAATTGAACATAATGAAGAGAGTTTAGCTGATGAATAATATGTGGGTCAGTTCAGGCAGAGAACTGAACGAGGCTGATGACAGACGTGGATGAGAGTCATGATGGGGATCGCAGGTTCGTGTAAAGCCTAGTTCACACTACATGATTTTAAAATGTCAGGCTGAACTGTGCAGTTCACATTACATGACTTGCTCTCAGTGAAATCATGAGTGTTCAAGTTGTTTAGCTGTTCACACCACACAACACAACGTGATTGATCCACAACAGGAGGTAACTCACTACACGAGTTAACAACGCACTGCATAGAGATACAACCACGATCGGATGATAAGAGCATATCATTTGTGACTAAATGAGAGCTGTTTCAGTACTATAGTACGGTCTAAATCCTGAAAATAATCAAACAAATAACGAGTTGACAACAACACGATTCTATCTGGTCTAGAAACCATGTTTTGTAACGAAAAACCACGCAATAAAACGAACCAGAAATGACGCGAAACTACAGAGAAGAACACAACACGCGAATATGGACGTCAGACAGAAACTAGTACTGCACACTGTTTGCTCGACGATCTGCTCTGAGAAAAAAAATGCAAAAAAGAAAAAGTAAGATTTACCTGGTGTCCTCAACCCATGCGTTGCTATGATTGGCTGTACTCATGACATCACTGAGATTGAGTCGCGCGACTGCTCGAGATATCTAGCAGGCTAGATATTTTTCTGAGCTCGGTGACCTGTCTGCGAGCTGTCTGCGAGCTGTCTTTGATGCGTTGTTGGCTCTTTCACACTAACGGATTGGCGAGCGTTAATCGTCCGCTAATCGCCCGCGATTTGCACGCGATAACACCCTGACTTGTCGGCGACTCAACGATTTGCAAATCGGGCTTAAATCGGGCTTAAAATCACGTAGTGTGAACTAGGCTTAACGGGATCGGAAGACGAGGACGGCAGGTAAGTGGAAAAGGTAAGGATCGAGGTAGAGTTTGTGTGTCCATGGAAAGATGAGATCAGACAATGAAGAGTGGTGCAAGTGAACGTATATAGTGAACAGGTGACGAGGTGCCGGTGTGGTGATTAGTAATCAGGGGAGAGTGAACGAGTGGGTGGAGTCTGTAGATCTGGTGGAGCCGTGACATCACCCTCTCCTCCATGGGCGGCTCCTGACCACTGGGTGGAAAGATGATGACGACGGCGACGAGGTCTACCATGACCCCTGGGATCTGTGGTAGCCTATTCTGAAAGAATTTCAACCTGGTGAGTGATGTCTGGACTTTCCACGGAGGTGGAGTGGATTGCGAGACTCTAGATGACGATTTGCCAGGAATTCTTTGAACAGAAGATAGACAAGACATGAAATACTCATCACTCCAATGGGCTGTATGCACGGCGTTATTTCCGGTGAAGCATTAGGGATGCTCCATAACTTCCGCCGATCATAGAGTCCAATGCAATACCGAGAATAAATATTGAATTTTATACTCCATGGTTATACTAACGAAACGTTATCACAAAAACAGATGAAACAGACACCCCTCGTTGTGTTTATGCTTCTTTTTAAAATTATATTAAATAACTATATATAAAATTACATCTAAACGTATGTACGTTTCGTTTCAAAGACGGGAGGACAGTAAATATTGAAGACTCTGCCATAATCCCGTTTTCTCCGGTTTTCCTTCGCTTTAATCTACACAACCGGAAATGGACGAGCATCCTTGCGTCAAATGCGATATGTTTCAGCGTGTTTATGAACGCCGTTGACTTAACGTTATATAAATATATTACTTACCTCAACCCCGTCCCTAAACCTAACCGTCACTGGGGTTAATGGCATTTATGACTGGAGATTTGACTGTGTGTACAGACGCGCGGAATGATGCGGACGTTAATGGCGTAGACATATACGCATACACACGGATACACGCGGATAGCTCAAAATGCGTAGAGATAACACGCCACTTGACTCGAAAGTGGCGTGTATGTTTACGCAAAAGTCATGATGTCATGTTGTACATCAAGTTAACTGACCCATATTAATCATCAATCATAACAAGTTATGACTAATTATTAATATTTCCCCTTTGAGCTAACTCAATACAGCTGAGTTGCTGTTGTTCCCAATTGCTTGCACTTTGTATATAAAACAGTTGATCGTGGAAAATTTCGTTGTGAGGAAATTTCACAAATGGACTTATTGGACTTGTGGAAACCTATCACGGTTCCACGCTTGAATTCACTGATCTCCTGAGAGCGACCCATTCTTTCACAGATGTTTCTAGAAGCAGTCTGCATGCCTAGTGCTTGGTTTTACACAACTGTGGCCATGGAAGTGATTGGAATGCCTGAATTCAATGATTTGGAGGGGTGTCCCAATAATTATGGCAATATGATGTATTTCATATAATCTAGTCTAGTGCTCTGAACATTTTTGCTGGAAATTAAAGGTCCCGTTCTTCGTGATCCCATGTTTCACACTTTAGTTAGTGTGTAATGTTGTTGTTAAAGTATAAATAACTTCTGTAAAATTAAAAAAACAAAACAAAGTTCAATGCCAAGCGCACAGAGCCATTCACTCACACAGCGCGTTTTTCCGAGACCCCAAAAATGACAATTTAAACATGCTGTAAAAAAATGATCTGTTGGGTATTTTGAGCTGAGACTTTACATACACACTCTGGGGACATCAGAGACTCATTTTACATCTTGTGAAAAGTTGCTTTATTAGGGGACCATTAACATTTGAACTCTTTCTTGTGAAGTTAGCATCACCATTTGAGATGAAAAGTCTCACCTCAGAATACATTTCTTTCTTTCTTCCCCCACTCCTTCACCTACATCACCTGAATGTAAATTGTTATTGTTAGCAAAAGTCTATATAATGAAATGCAGCAAGAGACTCGGGGGATTCTGTAACCCAGACCAGCCCGTGATGTGAAGTGCAACCAAAAGACGTATTCGGATCATGTGTTTTATAATGTCAAGGTTTTGCATCTTCTCTTTTTATTCCAGAGCATTTGATTTTTTGTATCTATTATCTTTGAACTGATTTTGAAATTGGCATGATACATTTACCTGATATAATGAATTGTAGGCTAAATGTTTGATTTTATTCTAATCGACTCTGACATTATTTTCAGTAAAGAGTTAAAAAGAATAGTCAAACATTCGCTCACATTTAGTAACGCACAGATGTCATTAGGAGTCAGATTAAATAATGAGTTATTACATGAAATTTGTATTTTTATTTATTTAATCAAATTACTCTTTCCACATGGAAAGACAGTAACACACAGAGACCGTCACCTGCTGATCGAATGCCACTTACAGCGCACACTTTTTACGATATTCTGCTCAGCTCTCTTGGGTGCTTTTTTTCAAAGTAAATCTTCCCCTATTTTATCATCTTGTCTTTCCAGGATTTGAAAGAGAACACAGAACCAAACAGAACAGCTTCAATATGCAACATTTATTTATGGATTAAACCATTACACATTCAGGTCATAATGAATGAGACTTGAGTAGCCGACTAAAGGTCTGTCAAGCCTGTTGCCATTCCTGTGTTTCTCCACATGGGCCTTCCTTCTGGATCAAGATTTGAGTGCCTGATGCCCTAAAGAGAGAGAGAGAGATTAAATTGAATATTAAAATTTAAAAGTGGCAGACTCTAAACATTTTCTTAAACCTACAGTATTTTATTTGAAAAAGCATGCTTGTTTAAACTCACTTGATGGCACCACACATCATGCATTCATTGCCGTATGTTATTCCATTGGATCCACACACGGGTAAATATTGCATTGTGCATATGTTAGACGAGTGCCTGCAATTTGCCTGGTCATATTAAAAGAAAAAAAGAAAAGAAAAAAAAAACGTGAGTTATTTGCACCTGGAAGTAAGCAATTCTACAGCCTTTATTTACTCACCATTCTTGCTCCATCAGATATGGCCACTGTTTGTGTCAAGAAGGAAAAACAAAGATTAAAGTTTATCATGATATGGCAAGAGGAAATAACCAACATGACATCATGACTTTTGCGTAAAATCTGTTGTTTTGTTGATAAAAACTAGGGCTGTCAAACGATTAATCGCGATTAATTATAATATACTAAATACACAGTGCACCCACATATATCATGTAAACACAAACGTTTATTTTGGATGCGATTAATCGCGATTAATTATAATATACAAAATACACAGTGCACCCACATATATCATGTAAACACAAACGTTTATTTTGGATGCGATTAATCGCGATTAATCGTGATTAATCGTTTGACAGCCCTAATAAAAACAGAACTTTAGTCTTTTTTTTCTGAACTATCCCTTAAATCCAACACAGTCTCATGAAGATGCGTATCTATACCACGAGTGTCATTTCTCGTGGCATTTATACGCCAAAAGTGTTTTTTTCGTGTATATGGTACGCACTAAAAAACCCTGGGTTAGGTTTAGGGGGGAGGGGGGTGGGGAGTTCGTGCGTATTATACGCGAAAAAGTGCGTATCATATGTATGCGAAAATCGCGTGCCATATACACGCAAAAACTGTTTTTGGCGTATAAATGCCACGAGAAATGACATTCGTGCCATAGATACGAACTTTCATGAGATCGGGCTGCTTAAATCACACTTAAAATATCTGAATGTGACTCATCTTATGCATTTGTCATTTTTCCTACTTAACTTCAGCAAAGGTGAATTAAGACTAAAGATTGTGCAGACTAAACAATTAAACTCTTCATTATGACCCAATTAGACTGTTACCGAGTACCAGTGTGTATCGCAGGTCCTTTATATGGTAAATCCATGGTGAAAAACTTGGGTGTATTTTTTGATAACTCACTGAAATTTGACAAACAAGTTAACACTGTTGTTCGATCAGGCTTCTTTCAATTAAGAAAATAAAAAATGCAATGTTTTTGATTAGATAAAGCATATTCATTTTTACACCTGTATAAATGTTCTGTACATTCTCTCAACTACACACATTGGTCAACTATCCATTGTTTTTAATAAATAAATTACCTTACCTTTTCTTACCATCTTGTTACAAATTAGCAACATCCTAGTATCAGTTGTTTTGTGAATTAAATTATTATATTACTCACCTAGGACGCAGAGAAGGACGATGATTCCTCGAGCAAACATTGTTCACAGCTTGAGATTCAACTCACTTAAACTGACGATATGATCAGTGATGAAATGATTCGGCTATTTATATCAATACTGTATCCGCCTCTTACCGTGGGAGCGGACCGTCCATCCCACTGATTTATCACATCACAATTACTGAGCACCTTTAGTTCAATAGATGTATTTACTTTGGCTGGTAGATGTGTGTAATGTCAAATAAATAATCACTTTAGTTGTACAAAGTCAATCATGGATAACATTTACAGTTTACATTCAGTTCCTGTAAACATACTCAACTAGGGAACTATTTTCTAATTCATTGCTTCTTCAAAAAAGTTGTTCTGTACAAAGTACAAAAAATGTTATACACAATGTTACTTGTCTTGCACAGAATGCACAAAGCCCGAAGGTCCTTTTTAGTACAATTAATGTATTTTTAAATCTTAATGCCCCATTAGAGATCTCCACTGATTCGTGTCTCACTTGACACAGACATCCTTTTGCAAAGACTTGATCATGTAGCTGGGTTTCACTGATCTGTGCTGAGTTGGTTTGCATCTTTTCTTAAAGGGGCTATGTGTAGGTTTTGACTTAAAAAAAATCTTCATAGAGACCAACCATAATGTAATAGAAAGAATGACCCCGGGACTATCCACCACGGTTGCCTCTATCAGCCTGTAGGCTAAATTATGTGTGGAAGAGTCGGGTCCAAATTGGTGCGAAAACTCACATTCGTCATTCGTTTTCCACGGAAAAAAGGCTTATCTAGAGCGGCCAACGAGCGTGTGTAGTTTCTATAACGGCCACTGGTGTCAGTAAGAGTAAGAAGGTGGTGATGGCGCAGTGGATAAGACACATGCCTTTGGTGTGAGAGACCCGGGTTTGAATCCACTGTGTGACACCAATGTGTCCCTGAGCAAAACTTAACCCCTAGTTGCTCCAGAGGCGTGCGACCTCTGACATATATAGTAATTGTAAGTCGCTTTGGATAAAAGCGTCAGCTAAGAAATTTCAGAACTTCTGCAATGCTTCTTTAAAGGTGCATTGCGCAAGTCTTTGAGTTTTTGCAGAACTACGCCCCCTATGGCGACAAGCGAAACTGCACCCAGAGGTGTACGCGCTCATGGACCACACACACGCTTGCACGAGCTGTCCATTACCAAAGGAGCATCAGCCGCACACATCTTTTGTTTACAGTCATCTTCAGAGGTATAGAGGTAATAAAGTTATAAATCTGCAAGTCATTTAAAATATATGAAAGGAAAGGCATTTGAGTAAATTACACACTTATGTGTGTGTGAGGGGGAAACGGGGGTAGTAGAAAACTTTGTTTTTTGTTTCCATCTATCTCCATGTTGAACTGTTTTACGTGTTTACTGTATCCACTTATGATTATAATATTATGGAAACACGTTCATGAACAATACAAGTTATTACTTTGTATAGACCTTATGCACCAGAGAAACGTGGGCGCCGTCACCTTTAGAATATTGTCTTTGAACTTCCGGTTCTGTATATTTCTATGGCATCGCTGTCGAGGAGTAATTCGCTGGTGAAGTGGATTTACTTATTGTAGAGTTAACAAAAGTTACCATGAGCATTGTAATGTTTATCATAAGCATTGTAAAGCATATTTTCTTAACAGATGTCGAACGGGAATTTTTTTTACAAGCAGTTAAGATCGCTGTGGAAATACAGACCGGAAGTCAAAAGACAATGAGCGCTATGCTGAAAAGGGGCGGGGCTACATAAGGTCTATAGGACCCGTTTGAGCCCTAGAGCCGACTGGAGATCTCTCCACGTGTTGAAAGCTTCCCGATGTTGACTCTCGTCTTATTCCGACGCCTGGCACTAGACAAAAGCTTTATTTTCTTTGTGTGACGTGGAGTTTGCGTTGGGGTTTGGAATGAAGTACAAGCCGGTCTCTTTGAATCCAACTTCTACTTTTGTGGAAAGTTGACTAAAGTTGTGTCGCTCGAGTTGTCTTCGCTGATACGGAGAATGGCGGCAAACACACAAACCTGCAGACATCGCCAGGCGAGCGTAAACACACATGACGTCACGCCAGTCTCAAATCCGTCCCGAATCCCTCTTATTTATTTTACTGGACAGGATTATAGAGGCGATCGCAGTGATCAGAGAAGGGCTCATTCAGCCCATCAGGCAATTGTTTAAGCATGTATGAGTTAAAAAAACAGCTACAGTATTTTTATCATGAAATGTTGCGCAATGCACCTTTAAGAACAGAACTTTTTCTGTTAATTTGGGGAAATATTTCTCATTTCATGCTCAAATCTCATCTGGTGTTCCCCAGGGCTCTGTTCTGGGTCCTCTTCTTTTATCCTTATATATGCTTCCACTCAGCCATATTGTTCAGAAACACAACATATCATATAATTTACAGTATATGCAGACGACACTCAGCTTAAAAACAACAATTGTTCTGTGTCTAATCTGTTTGCATGTCTTCAAAACATTAAATGCTGGATTTCTTACAGTTAAATAGTGATAAAACAAGGCCCAACAGTTCTGTCTTCTGCCACTGTTAAAGGGATAGTTCCCTGTCAGTATAATTACTCTCCCTCAAATTATATTTAGACAACAGCAGTTCAATAGATTATATTTTGCAGTTGAATCAGTGCAGCAAGTTCAACTCACAACCCATTTCATTAAATCAACAGCAGTATTTGATGTTCTTTAATGATTATGAGTCATGAATGATACCCTTGAAAATATAATAAAATACACATAAAATGTACCTTAGTTATAGCCCTAGGCCATGTAAAACAACCTGTCCTGTTTGTTGTAAATATTTAGGGAATATGAATCATGTGGTACAAAGTTTGTTCCCTTGCATTAGATATGATACCACAGTAGAAGATGATTGGCCGCACAGTGGGAGTAACAGTGTGTTTGACTGTTTATACAGTGCAGTCATGGAGTGTGTGTTGTAACTTGGCATCATTTAAACAGTTATCTTTGTGCTGTTTGATTTGGACTAAGTGATTTGAAAAGTTACCCGTTTCATTTTCCCATCACTCAAAGGCTCTACTAGAAGTCAAATTACACAAACTTTGACATTACCTTTGTTTTATGGTGTTCACACACTGATTCATCACTCATTTCTCTCTAAAGCAAATGGCAAACATGCACAATGTTTTATTACCTCATTGAATATTTTTATTTTATTTTATTTATTTAGTTAGAATAAGCTCCTACTGTAGATGGACCATTCACTCGAATCCAGTGTCTCACGTGCTTTGATTCAACTGAGAAAAGCTCCTGATTCAGATTTAAACTCAAGACAAAAAGTACAAAGCAACAACTTACTACATAAAGCCTTTATTTAAGGATTAGAACAATTAAATATAGAACAAAAATAAACACTTCATCTCATCATTAAAATCATTCTTTAAAAAGCAGCATGTGGTTCCAGCCTTCATGTCGTCCCAAATATAAACGAGTGGATCGGGCTCAGCATTCTCCCATCCTGGATATCGCAATGTTCACCTTGAGCTCCCTATGACAAGACAGACAACAAGGTTTCAGTAGGACACTAGTAAGAACATTCAAACTGAAACGTTAGAAACTTGATTTACATGTTTTCCAGACACAGCATGCACTCGTTTGGGTAAGTGACTCCATCAGTTCCACACACAGGGTTAAACTCCCGGGTACAGATAGGAAGGAAGTAATCAGAGCACTTTGGCTGTCAAGAGAAGCACACAGAATACATGAAATACAAGTTGTGATTAAATTAAGTTTAGTATTAAGGAATAAGTTATAAACAATCATCAACCCACCACTTTAGAGCCATCGGGGATCACAGCTGCGCTTGCCAAGGCTAACGCATATAGAAAAAACACACACATATAAAACATACTAAATGACGTGATATGAAGAGTCTGCTTCATAATTTTTGTGGTTTGAACTTTTATGGATTAAAGATAAAAAAAATAACGTCGTCTTTGTTATAAAACACGCTTTGATTAGCCAAAACCAGTGATAAACTCACCTGCCAAGCAGAAAACAACACAAATCCGTCCCAGCATGATTGTTTGTTTACAGCGTTGTGTTGACTATGTAATCAATCACTTTCAGGTGTGGTGAGATCCTTTATTTCTCTTTTTATTACCGTTTATTACTCCCGCCCACAGATAAGTTAGTAATTTACAAAGTGCGTCAAACGAATCCTACTACGCCAAGACTTGGCAGTTGAATATTCATTATTCAGCCTCGCTGATTGGCTGACAACCAGACGTGAGTAAGTGGGCGGGTGTTAGCGTGGCGAATAAGAATTAAGGAAGGCTCAGCTTATGAATATTGTTTTTGTTACGTAACCAACGTCGGAATCATCTAATTAATAATTATAAGCGAAAAAAAAAATAATTATAAGCGATTCGCACAGGTGTAACTGTAAAAGGCACACCGATATTCAACTTTACACTGAAAATAAATGTTATTAAATGATATTAATGATTATGCATCGACTGTAGTTTAGTTAGTTTTCAGTGAAATTAGATCGAGACTTTTATTTTGAAAATGGTGGACTCTTCACTACTACATTTGCTCACTGTATCTTTGTTTACATTCACTGCTCAATCGTACCAAAGACACTGAGATGAGTGCTCTTCATTCCCACTTGGAAACAGATTAATAAATCAATTTTCATTACAGCAAGTGGATGAGGAGGTAACGTTAACGTTACGTGTTGTGTCGTTCGTCCTCACCTGAGGAAACACTTGAGGATAGATACACTTATGATGTTTACAAGTCAGATGAACGAGAATCTCTCGGTCACTAGTAGTAGACTGTAAGAATTTACTGTATGAAAACTATCTATCTATCTATCGATCTATCTATCTATCTATCTATCTATCTATCTATCTATCTATCTATCTATCTATCTATCTATCTATCTATCTATCTATCTATCTGTCTGTCTGTCTGTCTGTCTGTCTGTCTGTATGTCTATCTGTCTGTCTGTATGTCTATTTATCTGTCTATCTGTCTGTCTAGAGCAGCATTTGCATAACAAAAGTAACGTTAACAGTGAGTAATGATGACATAGAGGAGCAACTATTTCTCAGTGATGGTTGCATTGATTGACTAATACTTTAATAATTTCATCCTCTACTCATTCTGTTTTAGGGTTATATCAAGATGGACCAAACAATGCGAGATAAGCTCTCACAACTGGTTGAGGAGTTGACAACCTCTGGAGAACCACAATTGAATCAAGACAAAATGAAGGAAGTGAAGAAAATATGCAAGTATGATATGGAGTTATTGCTTGTATCGTTTTGTTCACAAACACTGTTTCACAGACAGTTAGAAAATAAAATAAGATTCAGAACATTCTGGGAAAGATTTAATGGGAACACGAATGGGGACGTCCCATATGATCTCATTTGAAACCATTTTACTGCAGCATTTTGGAGATATACAATTCTTTTTTTGTTTAAGCGCCAATAAAGACCTTATTTCTTATAAGTAGAACAAAACGAATGACCAGTTATTATACGGGACATCCCATACTATATACACACCTCATATGAAACCATTTTACTGCAGCGTTTTGTGAGATGTACGTCATTATATCTCCAAAAACACGACTCTTCCCAACAGAATATCTCATTTGTTTTGCTGATAGAGAGACATTTTCCCCCATTACATCCACTGCATTAGTAAAAGGCCTTTGCCCTAGTCTAAAGCCGGTTTAACATCACCCGTTAGTGAAGTAAGAGTTTAACCCTTATGCTGCATTAGGGACATTTTTGGTCTTTTGCAGTTTAATTTCTTTGACCATTTTGGCTGTTTTAATGCAAATGGTATGACATTTGGCAAAATTGTGACTTTTTGGATACATGTAAAAAATGTGATCCCATTTTGCAAAATATGTATAACACACACTGTGTAGATCAAATAGTAACACTCAGCACCATAAAGACCAAAAATGGCCCATTGAAACCCATTAAAACGTTGTTTAAATCTGAGGCTGTCAGTAATACATGAAACATGATTTTTGCACAAACATCCTTTCATTTTAAAGCAAAAGCATTATATTTGCATTATATAGTGTATTCCACCAGATGACGTCACTACATATTTATTCCCTATGGGTGGAAATGCACCTTATTTTAGGCAATAGGCAATGTTTAATAGGTGGCCATTTTTGGTCTCTAACGCGCTAAGTGGGATTTTTTGCAAAGTGGGACTGTGATAATCCAAATCTAAAGTTTTCTCTTTGCATTTAGTTTATTGAAAATAATTGAATTTTTGTGTGTTTTCCTCTTATACAAATCGATGGTTTCGCAAACAAAACTGGTAATTAAAGGGTTAAAATCCTGAAATTGAATACATTTTTGGTAGTTATGATGAGGACTGATGCTGGTTAAAAGATTTAACTTGGTAAAAGTGGAAAATAATGATAATATATAATATTTTAGGCAATGTTTAATATGTGGCCATTTTTGGTCCTTAATGCACTCAACGGTGTTAAAAATCTAATGCAGCACAAGGGTTAAACTGGTTACAATCTTTTGCAGGTGTGAGACAAAAATGCTTCCACAAATGCTTCCATGCTTTTATCACAGTCCAGTGCATCAGTAAAAAACGTTGGATTACACATATTAGGTCACTACGTTGGGTTATTATCCAAAAAAATCGTTGGGTGATTTCTAGTATTAACCCAGCTGTTGGGTTAATTATGTATGTTGTTTTTACACTTGTGTATTTTGAATTTATGTAGCAACACAATTATGTACATTTACATTAAATTTCTAGACTCTTTGTAATTTAAAAATATATTTTTTGAGACATATTTGTTGTTTTATATCTGTGTAAAAATATAGCTGTTAATAAAAATATAGCTTAACTGTTGGGTTATTTTTAAGCTTTGGTTACCAGCTGTGCCCAAAGTCTTCTTGAGAATAGAGAACTGATTGTCCAGTCACAGGATGAGGAACTGGCCTTGCCCAGCGTTTATTTATCAGTGTTTGTCAGTTATGAAGATACACAGTTATATCATGTCAAATTTCATTTATGAGCAAGTCGTTTATTATGGGTATGTGGCTGTGTGTTTGTACAGTGTTTGTTCTGTAGAGCAGCGTCGTCTTATACGTCTTCTTGTCTGACCACAGAGTTTCCAATGACTACATTGATCACTTCTACCACCTGATTATGACCCAGCTGAACCAAGAGCACGCAGAGATCCGGCTCTCTGCCTTCCAGATGCTCAGTGAGATCTTCAGCCGCTCGCATCACTTCAGAGGTCTTCTCATCACGAACTTCCAGGAGTTCCTGGAGCTCACGGTGGAGACCGACGCCGAGCAGCCGCTGCCTCCACCCAAAGAGGTGGCCAGAAAACTGCGGACACTCGCCATCCAGACAGTGCAGTCGTGGCACGCCACCTATGGAGAGGCGTATAAGAAACTGTCTCTGGGATATCACTTTCTTAAGCAGATTAAAAAGGTATTCATCCGGCTGCACCTCTTCTGTAATTACGGCATTTAATAATAATAATAACATCAGTTTGTGCACCCTGGAACACGTCACTGTTGTTATGCAATTAAAGATTGCTATAGATTGTGTTCTAGTGGAGTTTAGCTGTATGAGGAACAATTACGATTTTTTTTATATATATGTGTATTTTTGCTTGTTTTAGACAGATTTAAAATTGGTAAACATAATTTGTCATGTCCAATCACACATTGCGTCTCGTCTTTTTCCCAGGTAGATTTTCATGATGTTGAAGCAAGAACACTGGCTGAGAGAAAGAGACAAGAGGAGAAACAGAAAAGACTGGAAAGAATTTACAAAGAGAGGCTTGAAAAGGCCAAACAGGAGATGGAAGGTACGTTCATATGTTCATAAACGGCACTGACACGACACTCTTAAAAATAAAAGCTTTTCCAAAAGTGGGATTTAGATGAACCTCAAGGGACCAGCTCTTAAAAGAACATTTTTTTTTAGCTTGAAAAACATTTGAATTATCTAAAGAACCCTTTTCCTTTATACTCACCTAATAATGTTGGGTTAAAAATAACCCGAATGGGTAACCCAACTATGGGGTGGTGTAGCACCTTCCCCACTGTGGGTTAAAAGTAACCCAACAGTTAAGTTAACTATTTATTTTTATTTATGACATTATAAAATAACAGATTGTTTATTTGCATAAAACAATAAATATGTCCCCCAATATTTTTAAATTACAAACTGAATATTGTGGAGTCTAGAATATAATGTAATATAAATATACATAATTGTGTATATAAATTTAAAATACAAAAGTGTATACAACATACGTCTTTAACCTAACAGCCGGGTTAATACTAGAAATTACCCAACAATTTTTTTTTGGAAATAATAACCCAACATAGTGACCAAATATGTGTAACCCAACTAGGGATGGGCAACGATTAATCGCGATTAATCGCATCCAAAATAAAAGTTTGTGTTTACATAATATATGTGTGTATAAATAATTTGCATATATAAATACCCACACATGCATGTATATATTTAAGAAAAATGTGTTATTAATATGTCAAATATTTATATTTATATATATTAAGTATATACATGCAAATATTTCTTAAATATATACATGCATGTGTGTGTATTTATATATACAAATTAATTATACACACATATATTATGTAAACACAAACTTTTATTTTGGATGCGATTAATCGCGATTAATCGTTGCCCATCCCTAAACCCAACAGTTGGGTTAAAAAAAAAAACAACCCAACATTTTTTTTAACTGTGTAAAGAACCTTTTTTCCAATGAAATATGGAAAGATTCAATGGATTCTAAAGAAACTTTATTTTAATTATATTAGCGTGTAGAAAAAAATAGCATAAACTGACTGCCGTTTCATTTATGACATTCTAAGGTAATTACTGACGTGCTAATAAGACTTCCAGGATTTACTTCCGGGAATCCAGGGCCTGTGAAAAAAAAAAGACAATCCGTCTATCTACAGATAAGTAGTTAAACGTGAAAATAAATGAATAAAATTAACAAAATAAATAATAATAGAATTATTTATACATTATTTCATTATATATTTACAGATTTTTCATTTTAAATGTAATTTTTAATGCCATTATCCAACTTCTCCTGTAAAGGACCGTTTACACGACTCCGTTATCAACTAAAAACTTTCGGTGTGTTTTGGCGGCAGTGCCGTTTTTGCGGCCTAAAAACCCCAAACTTTTGAAAACGGGGTTCAAAGTACACGTTTTTGAAAATGATACCATTATTTTTACAAAACTGTTATCCGACAAAAACGTGAATTTGTGTGGTGACGTCTTGTCTATTATGGGCGCGTAGTGTTTCTTTACAAAGTGACATCGCCATCTACTGGCCTGGCAGCAGAATACAGCGTGTGTGAACGGGATCGTTTTTAGACAACGTTGTCATATGTACGCGAAAAACACGAAGCAAAATCTTTTCCGATTGTCTAATAAACACACCCTAAACCTTAAAGGTACAATATGCAAGATTGTTTCGCCACCAGGCGTCGCTAACCTCTTACAATAACAAAGCCGTATATTAATGACGTATGTTCCGCATTAAGCGTAATTATGAATCTTGTCGTCAAGCTGATGGATCTTTTATGGATGAGTGAATACATTGATGTTTTTAACATGACTGTGGTGTGAATCAGGGCGCGATTCCTAGACGTATACCAGCGTCACACGTAACGCGAGTCCCGCGGATATAAGGGAATACGGACATTTAATTCTACCTTAAAACTACACACAGGTCAGGAATTAAGCTTGAGGTAACAGCGCTGTTTCACTTGCTCTAACAGTTTCACTATCACACTAAACTGCATTTGTGTGTGTTGGGTTTTTTGTTGGCTGTATGAGACTAAGCTAGAGAATAACATACAGATCATATTCTATCTTTTCATCATGTTGAACTATATAACATTGATTAGTTTTATATACATTGATTTGCTCACCTGTTTGCTCAAGTAACTCTTTAAGTTGAAGTTAGTCGTGGAGCTCTCGGCACCTGGAAAGATGTTGATCTTCGTTCTTGTCTCAAAGTCTGCTTGCCATGGTCCATAATGTTTGAACAAAACCCTGCCAGGGACGCTCACGCTGTTGAGCACGCATAACGGGCATAACCGACCCAGTTGTCCACGTCTGTCGCCATGGTTACTATTGCAGTACGAGGTCAAACCTTGCGGAAACCGGGGGTAACGTGGATATGACGTCATTGACTGGCGACTCCTCACCCCTGCTCACACGCCCCGCTTCCTTGGTTAAAAAACGCAATTATCTCACGATTTACAAATAGTTGGAAACATCTGGGATATTGTAAGTAATCAACTAAACACAATAATATAACATTGGCCCTAGTGGTTTTTGGATGTTTTACTGCAAAAATATGTATAATGCAGAAGGGCTTGTTATTAGCGACACCGGTGGCCGTTAAGGGAACTGCAGCAGCACTTCCCTAGAGACTGCACCAACACACACTAACAGACTGATCGTGAGTCAGTACCCGATATACTCACAGCGAAGGTCTTAGATGTAAGCAGACGTGTGAAGTGATATACTGTTAGTGACGTTTAGATAAATATGTACAGTCGTGCTCAGAATTAATGGGACCCCTGGTAAATATGATGAAAACTGGCTGTAAAAAATAATTCTGCATTGTTTATCCTTTTGATCTTCCATTGAAAAAATTGGCAAAATTCTAACCTTTCATTGAAGCTAAAGAATTGAAAGTGGGGGTAAATCACATTATGAAATAAATGTTTTTCTCCAAAACACTCTGGCCATAATTGTTGGCACCCCTAGAATTTTTTATGAGAAAAATATCTCTGAAGTACATTCCCATTAATGTATACTACCAGGCAAAATTTATTGCCTGGTAGTATACAGAAAAGGTTTTTGGAAAGAGAGGGGTGTTACGACTTAAGGGGAAGGTCAAACTTCAAGACTACCAGTTATCGAACAACTAGGAAAAGTTTCTGTTTGTCTGTCTGTGGTGTTAAGTTGTGGAATAATCTAAATAATGAATTTAAGCAATGTCCAAACATAATTCATTTTAAAAAGATGTTCAAAGAAATTATATTCCAGAGTTACAGAGAAACATAGTGTTAACTTGAGCTTATATTGAATTAACCCGTAGTATAAATATTGTCATGTATCGGGAATAGGGCTGTGCAAAAGTTAATTGCGATTAATCGCATCCAAAATAAAAGTCTGTTTTACATAATATATTTGAGTGTGCTGTATATAATTATTTTGTATATATAAATATCTATGCATGCATGTATATATTTAAGAATTATTTGCGCTTAAATTCTGTATATATATATAAATACATAATCTATATTCTATAAATATAAATATTTTATATAGGAATAACACATTTTCTTAAACATATACATACATGTGTGTGTATTTATATATACAAAATAATTATATACAGCACACACAAATATACTATGTAAACACAGACTTTTATTTTGGATGCGATTAATCGCAATTAACTTTTGCACAGCCCTAATCGGGAAACATCCTTATGTGTATAGAACTTCGGAATCAATACTTTCATGGATTATAGATTGATTACTTATTTAGATTTTTATTTATTTCTTTTTTATTTATTTTTTTAGGTATTTGTTTAAATATGGTATAGGGGGGTAGGAGTACATAAGTTTTACTTCTTCCTACTCCTTTTTGCACATGTAAATAGAGGGTTGTTTTTTGTTTTTGTTTTTTTGTTTGTTTCTTTTAATTGATATTCCTTATAATATCTGTATTTTTATTTATTATTTACATGTTCAAAATAAAGATCTCAAATCAAAAAAAAATAAATAAAATCAAAAATTAATATTTAATTTTTTAAGCAAATCAGGGTGACTGGGAACATGAAATTGTCCAGCTATGACTAAATATATTAATAAATATGTGCACTTTCCTCTCAATAACACAATAAACACAACAGAAGTGACAGCGGTGAGAAAGCTTCTCATCTCAGTGATGTGGAAATCTGAGACTCATGTCCACAGATGAGGTTTTTATTAAATCACACCGTTAG
Organism: Pimephales promelas; assembly: GCF_988280905.1. Lineage (NCBI taxonomy): Eukaryota > Metazoa > Chordata > Actinopteri > Cypriniformes > Leuciscidae > Pimephales > Pimephales promelas. The sequence continues at coordinate 1,632,700 of NC_142777.1, forward strand.
GATGGTTTGATTATAAAGTATATTTAGATGATATAGATCTGACTGTGTGAGACTAATCCCTTTTCTTTGCATGACACATTTGACATTAGAGTACAGAGAGCGGCTCTTTCGTCGTCGTTCTTCAATCTTTTGATTTTCCCGTCCTTCACATAAACATCTTGAAGGTCTTGTTTTTTAGGTTTTGTCATATTCTGTTCACACATTGGCAAAAGAATGAATACATGTAGATCTGGCGATGTGGCAGATGGTCCAGTAATGCCACAACACTGTTCATAATGCAAAGTCACATTACAGTGTTTGAGCCGATCGAGTGGAAGTGCACTTTTGGCCTGTTGTCTACATGTATTCACATGTGTCTCGCTGAGTAATTCACCTCATCCTGGAAGTTGCCATGTTTGTATTTCCACACATTCTGGAGAGCAAAGTAAACATTACCCATCCACTCTCTGTTTTTGTTCAAGGTGCTGAACATAAACTCCTGTTTCACATGAACAACATACAGTAGAATTTATACACAAGTAGATAGTTGTTTATGTAAAACAGAATTGTATGTTCAGCACGTTATGTTTATCATGTTTCTCGTCTTTCTGAGATTAAATCACTTTTTGCTGATAATCTAACTCTAACCTCACTCTGCGATGTCTGTATAGCTTATCTTGTGCAAATTGAATTTTTTTTTACAGACAGTAATACGGAGGCGTATTGCATTCACTTGAAGAAAAAAAAAATCTACTTCATCTAAAAATCTACTAAAATTCAGAAAAACAGAGCAAAAAATTTTTTCTCATGAAAAATTAACTCGTTAATTCAGAAAAACAGAGCAAAAATATTTTTTCTCATGAAAAATTAACTCGTTAATTCAGAAAAACTGAGCAAAACAAATTTTTTCTCATGAAAAATTAACTCATTAATTCAGAAAAACAGAGCAAAAAATTTTTTTCTCATGAAAAATTAACTTGTTAATTCAGAAAAACAGAGCAAAAAAAATTTTTTCTCATGAAAAATTAACTCATTAATTCAGAAAAACAGAGCAATTTTTTTTTCTCATGAAAAATTAACTCATTAATTCAGAAAAACAGAGCAAAAATTTTTTTCTCATGAAAAATTAACTCGTTAATTCAGAAAAACAGAGCAAAAAAATTTTTTCTCATGAAAAATTAACTCGTTAATTCAGAAAAACAGAGCAAAACAAATTTTTTCTCATGAAAAATTAACTCGTTAATTCAGAAAAACAGAGCAAAAAATTTTTTTCTCATGAAAAATTAACTTGTTAATTCAGAAAAACAGAGCAAAAATTTTTTTTCTCATGAAAAATTAACTCGTTAATTCAGAAAAACAGAGTAGATTTTTTTTCTTCAAGTGAATGCAATACGCCTCCATAGAGTAATGCTTCCACATATATTTTGTCCTTGAAAACCAATCGTGTCCGACTGATACACAGCACACTGGGTCATTCACGATATCATCTGACCATTGACGCCACATGTACTAATATATGTTCTGCTGTCATTAAATGCACAGATATTTAAATGATGTGCGTGTAAACCTTGTGTACAGTTTAAATTATTACTATGTCTGGTTGCAATAAAGCATGTTCATTTTTTCACTGCGTATGTTACGCTTTCACGGCTCCACCAAGAATCAATATTAATAAATATCAATATTGTTAAGCAAATAATTTTTATGATGGTTAAACATGAAGAGACAGCTTCCAGGACATGCTGTAAAATAAATTAACTATATCCTGGAAAAGCTGTAATATTGTTAAAAAGAAAAAAATCTGCTAAATATTTACCTCAATAAATCAATAATTTCAATGAATAACTTCTTGACTACAAAGGCCTTGCCACAAGTAGTGTTTGACTTGCTTTGAAAAGTAAAAAGGTTGGTGAAATTTAATATTTGGGTTTTTTTTACAGTCACTTATCATTAAAACATTGATGTCATTTTTTCGAAAACACGTTTCCCAATTCCCTGTAGTGATCTCTCTATTAGTCTCTTTAAACTGATGTATTTATGTGTACCATTTTGAACTAAAATATTTAATAATTAATTTCTACTCCTCTGAGACAAATGTTTCATTATGTTAATACCCGGGAAACGTTTTTTTTTAATCAAGTTAATCCAATTTAATTTTTCTTTTAATTAGGAAAATTGGGTCCTAATTAGTTTCTATTTTAAATTTATTAAGGATGGATATATATAAATAAATAATGCATATTTTAAGTATGGTTTTCACCACAAAAATAGCCAAAGAAGCTAGCATGGATTAAAAAAACAATAAACAAAATTGTAATATGCATGATTTAAATGAATCTTCCTTTGGTATTTAATGTTGAATTACTTATTTTCACAAATTATACTGTTTACTCTATACTGTTAATTGTGTAAATAGATGCAAAATACACAAGTGTATACAACATACACATTTAACCCAACATTACTAGAAATTACCCAACGATTTTAGAAATTACCCAACATTTTTGGAAAATAACCCAACATAGTGACCCAATACTGTATGTGTAACCTAACGGTAGGGAAAATCAAAAATAAACTATATCCTGGAAAAACTGTAATAATGTTAAAAAAAATCTGCTAAATATTTACCTCAATAAATCAATAATTTCAATGAATAACTTCTTGACTACAAAGGCCTTGCCACAAGTAGTGTTTGACTTGCTTTGAAAAGTAAAAGGTTGGTGAAATTTTATATTTAGTTTTTATTTTTTATTTTTATTTATTTTTTTTTTACAAAAATTAAATAAAAAAAAACATATGAATCCACAATGCAGGTTTAGTGCATTGGACTGGCTTTGATGACTGTTTTTTGGCTAGACTTCTGAAATTAGTGCCAGAGTGATTGTAAAAACGAACACAAACTGTATTTAAGAAAAGAAGTAATAGTTAAGTTTGACACCTGGTTAAAAAACCATGGATTTAACCATTGATCCATAGTTAAAGATGAGAAAACAGTGTGCATTCCCAAGCTAAAATGCTTGTTTTGCTGTCTCTTTCATTAAGAAATGACGACTGGGATTGAGGAAACCTTGACTGAGATGAACAACTGCATAAAACTGCTTGCAACCGATGACTTGAACCTGTTTAACGAGGAAGCAGAAGTCGCGAACAGCTCTGCGGGAGCCGAGGACATATCTGACCGGCCCTGCTGCAGTAAAGACCTGAGCAATGAGCAGAACGCAAAGATGTCAGAGAAGAGGAGCGATGAAGGGCAAACAGACGAGTCGAGTGACGAGAGTGATGCGGGGGAAGTTCCTGATGAGAATGTGTTTCTCCGCAGCTCTGGTTTAATGTCTTACAAATATCAGCTGGAGCTCAATGTGTCCACAGGTGCGCCCGACTGACTGATGATATGTGTCCTCCATCATGTCATAGTATGCCATGCAATTCTCATTGGGAGATTTTGTGAGTAACCGTCTGAATCATGTCCGCAGATTTACGAGTGAGAGAGACAGAAGAGAACGAGGCGCTGGTAAACACGGTGAGGGATCTTCATAGACTCGTCACCACCAGACACCTGCCTCTGGTGCAGTCCTGGGTCCAGGTACACCCTCTGACCGCTTAAAGCGATCATTCGTCCCCAAATTAACAATCTGTCATTGGTTGTTCAGAAGGAGATGCTTAGCAGAATGTTCAAACTTCTCTTTTACACACAACTTTGTTTTTTGTTTTCATTTTTAATCCAGTTTAAAATTTCCAATGTAAAAACATTTTAAAGTGCCCCTATTCTGCATTTTGGGATTTTCGTGTAGTGTATAATGTAGCTGTTTGTGAATGTAAAAGGTCTGAAATGTTACATAGATCAAAGTGCAGATAAATGTTGTGATTGTGAAAGAACTGATTCTGAAATGAGTCATTAGTAATAACATCTACTTTCGCCAACCCTCAAACACTGTGGTTGTTGCAGAAACTGTAATTTGGTTTGTGTTGTTCATGTCAAGAAGACGCTGTGAAGATGCAGAGTAGACCAATCACAGCAGAATAGACCAATTAGGGAAGAGTAGGCCAATCAGGGAAGAGTAGACCAATCAGAGAAGAGTAGACCAATCAGAGCAGAGTAGACCAATCACAGCAGAATAGACCAATCAGGGAAGAATAGACCAATCAGATAAGAGTAGACCAATCACAGCAGAATAGACCAATCATGGAAGAGTAGACCAATCAGGGAAGAGTAGACCAATCAGGGAAGAGTAGACCAATCAGAGCAGAGTAGACCAATCACAACAGACTGGGTCATCTTACCAATCAGAGCAGACTAGACCAATCACAGCAGAATAGACCAATCAGGGAAGAATAGACCAATCAGAGAAGAGTAGACCAATCAGAGAAGAGTAGACCAATCACAACAGACTGAGTCATCTGACCAATCAGAGCAGAGTAGACCAATCACAGCAGAATAGACCAATCAGAGAAGAGTAGACCAATCAGAGCAGAGTAGTCCAATCAGAGCAGAGTAGACCAGTCACAACAGACTGAGTCATCTGACCAATCAGAGCAGAGTAGACCAATCAGAGCAGAGTAGACCAATCAGAGCAGAGTAGACCAATCAGAGAAGAGTAGACCAATCAGAGAAGAGTAGACCAATCAGGGAAGAGTAGACCAATCAGAGCAGAGTAGACCAATCAGAGCAGAGTAGAACAATCAGAGAAGAGTAGACCAATCAGAGCAGAGTAGACCAATCAGGGAAGAGTAGACCAATCAGAGAAGAGTAGATCAATCAGAGAAGAGTAGACCAATCAGAGCAGAGTAGACCAATCAGAGAAGAGTAGACCAATCAGAGCAGATTAGATCAATCAGGGAAGAGTAGACCAATCAGGGAAGAGTAGACCAATCAGGGAAGAGTAGACCATTCAGAGCAGAGTAGATCAATTAGAGCAGAGTTGACCAATCAGGGAAGAGTAGACCAATCAGAGCAGAGTAGACCAATCAGGGAAGAGTAGACCAATCAGAGCAGAGTAGACCAATCAGGGAAGAGTAGACCATTCAGAGCAGAGTAGATCAATCAGAGAAGAGTAGACCAATCAGGGAAGTGTAGACCAATCAGGGAAGAGTAGACCAATCAGAGAAGAGTAGACCAATCAGAGCAGAGTAGACCAGTCACAACAGACTGAGTCATCTGACCAATCAGAGCAGAGTAGACCAATCAGAGCAGAGTAGACCAATCAGAGCAGAGTAGACCAATCAGAGAAGAGTAGACCAATCAGAGAAGAGTAGACCAATCAGGGAAGAGTAGACCAATCAGAGCAGAGTAGACCAATCAGAGCAGAGTAGAACAATCAGAGAAGAGTAGACCAATCAGAGCAGAGTAGACCAATCAGGGAAGAGTAGACCAATCAGAGAAGAGTAGATCAATCAGAGAAGAGTAGACCAATCAGAGCAGAGTAGACCAATCAGAGAAGAGTAGACCAATCAGAGCAGATTAGATCAATCAGGGAAGAGTAGACCAATCAGGGAAGAGTAGACCAATCAGGGAAGAGTAGACCATTCAGAGCAGAGTAGATCAATTAGAGCAGAGTAGACCAATCAGGGAAGAGTAGACCAATCAGAGCAGAGTAGACCAATCAGGGAAGAGTAGACCAATCAGAGCAGAGTAGACCAATCAGGGAAGAGTAGACCATTCAGAGCAGAGTAGATCAATCAGAGAAGAGTAGACCAATCAGGGAAGTGTAGACCAATCAGGGAAGAGTAGACCAATCAGAGAAGAGTAGACCAATCAGAGCAGAGTAGACTAATCACAACAGACTGGGTCATCTGACCAATCAGAGCAGAGTAGACCAATCACAGCAGAATAGACCAATCAGGGAAGAGTAGACCAATCAGGGAAGAGTAGACCAATCAGAGCAGAGTAGACCAATCACAGCAGAATAGACCAATCAGGGAAGAATAGACCAATCAGGGAAGAGTAGACCAATCAGAGCAGTGTAGACTAATCACAACAGACTGGGTCATCTGACCAATCAGAGCAGAGTAGACCAATCACAACAGACTGAGCAATCTGACCAATCAGAGCAGAGTAGACTAATCACAACAGACTGGGTCATCTGACCAATCAGAGCAGAGTAGACCAATCACAGCAGAATAGACCAATCAGGGAAGAATAGACCAATCAGAGAAGAGTAGACCAATCAGGGAAGAGTAGACCAATCAGGGAAGAGTAGACCAATCAGAGCAGAGTAGACCAATCACAGCAGAATAGACCAATCAGAGAAGAGTAGACCAATCAAGAGTAGACCAATCAGGGAAGAATAGACCAATCAGAGAAGAGTAGACCAATCAGGGAAGAGTAGACCAATCAGGGAAGAGTAGACCAATCAGAGCAGAGTAGACCAATCACAACAGACTGGGTCATCTGACCAATCAGAGCAGAGTAGACCAATCAGAGTAGACTGGGTCATCTGACGAAGGCCGAATCCTTTCTGCAACTGTGTCAGACTGTGGGAAATGGGAATAGAGCTGATGCTGCACTGGATGTGATGAGAATATTAAAGTGTTAATCTTTGACCTTTGACGCCTGTAAACCTGTTTGAGGACACTCCAAAACAACAGTAGTGTAATCGGGCACTTTAGCTTCTAGCGGTCTCTGGACTGAGCTCACGTCATCACGTTGGTCCAGTAATGGGTCATACAGGCATATGAAGAACAGTACTGTGGTATTATTCTCCAGGAGAATGATCACGCAGACACAGAGACAGTGAAGATCCATAATATTATCAAGTTTATTAAGGAAGAAGAGTCATATTTATACACAAGCGGATCCAGGCCATCCAATCATAGTGCTGAAAGATCAACCCCTACCATATATGGCATATGAAGAGATACAATAACAACAGAGGTCAGATGTTCAAATATTTGTGAGTCTTGAGTTCTTGTTTGCATGCATGAGTGTGTATAAGTGTGTCCAAGGCCTAGTTCTGGTTTTATCCAGCTGTGTTCATGACGTACATATAAGATAACGAAAATAAGTTACACAAGGGCAGACTTGCACAAGAATATTCACAAGCTGAGAAATAAGAAAACACTAATCCACTGTATACGGTATGGTGTAACGAGACCCTCGTGTCACGAGACTGAACTCACGATACGATATTATTGCGATACTCCAAGATAAAAGATCAACAGAAAATGTGCTGTTGATTAAAATGCTAAATGTGATATTGCAGTGTGTGTGTGTGAATGAATAGTGTCGGTGCTGAAACAGGACAATAGAGACACCAGAATAACAATATTCATGATTCTGAAGATGAAAACACTGAATTATTGGAGATGAATATGATGATCTCTGTCTCTGACTAGATATATTTATAATAATGTCGGACACTTTTACTGGTGACATCAGACATCTGCCATTATCAGCACACACACATATCATTATCATACATTATATTCAACATTATGTAATCTTCATTTTGGGTTAACTATACATACACATATATTGTCCCTTTTTGTACTGTGATATATTGTGACACTAGTATACACCCCTAGTATACTGCTGAAACAGTAAGAGTAGTATGATATTAAACAGTTACAGTACAGAATATAGAAAGGGTTTAAATGGTTAAAAGCCAGTGAGAACAGGAAGTGATGATCAATGATGCATTTTTTGTGCATTTATGTTCATATTGCTCTACAAACTTTGGATTTTTCTTTCATACATCTCATGAATGTCCTATTTAGGTGTGTTTTGTGCTGTGTTTTACAGGTCTTTACAAAAGTAGGCGTTGAGGAAGAGCTGATGAGGAGAGCCACCGAGTTGAAGAAATCTCTGGAGCTCGCCTTGAGGAAACATGAGGATCTTCATATTGACTACAAGAACAGAGAGAGACGAGTGGTGAGATTGCTTTCCAGACAGATTTGTTTTTGCACTGATTCTGAGGGTAAATCTGCCATTTTAACTCTATTAAATGCACAGTCACCTCTCATACCTGCGGCTCCCAGTGTCGCTGAGCACATGACGGGTGTTTTCTGCTGCACTACTCAAGCCAGTGTCTTATTCGTCCATCTAAAAGGAGTTTATCATGCAAAATATCAATTTTGATCGCTACATTTTAAAGGAGTAGTTCACTTTAAAAAAAACGTTTGCTGATAATTTACTCGCCCCCATGTCATCCAAGATGTCCATGTCTTTCTTTCTTCAGTCGAAAAGAAATGAAGGTTTTTGATGAAAACATTCCAGGATTTTCTCCATATAATGGACTTCAATGGGAACCAAACGGTTCAAGGTCCAAAAGACAGTTTCAGTGCAAACTGTTCAAAGGGCTTTAAACGACACCAGACCAGGTCGTGACTCTCCTGTTCAAACTCGTTCATCAAAATGAACAAATCTTTTCCTGAGTCAATTTGTTCGTTTCGTTTGTTGAATGAACCAATTGACTCGGAAAAAGATTTGTTAATTTTGATGAACGAGTTCGAACAGGAGAGTCACGAGAACAGAGCATTTGAGCTTATAAAACTTAAACTTTGTTATTTATTTATTAAATGAGCGATCGTTTCGCTTGATAAGACCCTTATTCATCGTCTGGTGTCGTTTAAAGCCCTTTGAACAGTTTGCACTGAAACTTGAACCGTTTGGTTCCCATTGAAGTCCATTATATGGAGAAAATCCTGGAATGTTTTCATCAAAAACCTTAATTTCTTTTCCACTGAAGAAAGAAAGACATGGACATCTTGGATGACATGGGGGTGAGGAAATTATCAGCAAAAGCTTTTTGAAAAGTGAACTACTCCTTTAATGGGGTCCTACTTTTCTACTTTTCAACTTTAGTTAGTGTGTAATGTTGCTTTTTGAGCATAAAAAAAAAAAGATCTGCAAGGTTACAAAAACACGTCACAATATTCCTCATTATAATAATTCATAAGCAGAATAAAGGGGCGGGGCCTGGTTGAGTTAATTAGTAGTGTGTTAATCTGGTTGTTATGGTTGGGCGGGACATTTCCCAAACACACTCGAAAGTAAACAGAGCGTTACTGACAGACTGGGAATAGAGGAGCCGCAATAATGGAGAATATAAGCAGGAAAACCTGTTCTTGTAGAGCCTGAAACACATTATAATAGATCCTCTTTAAATCATCTTTTGTTTTTAACCATATGCAAAGCAGCTACGACAAAGCTAACTTATATATTAAATAAAAAAATATTAAAATTAATAATATTTTTAAAGCTAACATACATACATCAAGTTTATAACCTATTTCCTTTTCCGCAAATAAAAATGGATATGTGGTTATTCAACCATTTCACCATTGCTAAAGTCATCATGAGTGTGTTGTAAGATGACATGCTGCACAACACACACATAAAGCAGAAGCTAGTTTAACCATAGATGTACATAATAAAGGCTAAAAGTCTCGTCCACGCTGCTGGCCAATGGAGGTCGACGTCCGCACTGGCGGCCATCTTGCCACAGTCAGCTCGCTCACTCGTAACACTGTGTTTTAATGGTGCATGTGCTTTAAAAATAACCATAACTTGCTTAATTTTTCTACTGATTTTCAAACGGTTTGGTTTGTTATAAACATCAGAGATGTAGTTTTGATAGTGTACACTAATAAATAATCATCCAGAATTATAGCCACGCTAATAATGTTGTAAGAAACCAAACCGTTTGTATCACTCATCTTACGTCAGAGCCCGCCAGAAAGCTTGCCTGTGCCAAGATGGCCGCCGAGACTCCACTGTTAGGCATCAAGCCTTTATTATGGATATCTATGAGTTTTACCACTGAACACTGAGCAGTAACGCATTATTCCCAGAGGAGGGCGCTCTTTCCTCACACATCACTGCAGTTTAGTGGAAAAACTGGTTTGCTTGTCACAGTGATACCACTAGATGAGAAGAGTTGAGAGTATGGGCGTACTGTACCTTCATGTTTAGATTACAGTGTTTATGGTTTTAGGCGGCGGGGCACGGCTCATGTGCTAATGGAGATTTGCTCAGTCTAGGGTGGAATGGCACGCACGAGCCGTTAGAAGACACATCATTATGACACATGTTATCCGTTTTTAACTGGGCGAAAAGAACAGAGAAAGGAGGGGCGTGACATTGACAGAGCACTCGACTGCGTGCCAGAGAGGTTTATCACTCTCAGTGATGACTTTCAATGCAAAAAGTCAGTGCGTTGTGATAAAGAAACAGCTAAGAGGTCTTTATCATAATTAGTTTTTCCTTTTTACTCTTAAAAGCGCTCCATTACTTTATTCCCTGTATCGTTGCTCTGACACGCGGCTCCATAAACTCCAGCCTGTCTGAGAAAGCTGTGAAATTACTATTTATAATTTTTTTTATATATAAAAAAAAGATTTCAGATTAAAAAAATAATCAAATTAATCTGTGTGAACTGACCACTTAAAATCACCAGCTGGTTAAGACATTGAGATATCATTGCTTTGACGTTTGTATCTTGACTTAAATGATCAAATACATTTTGGTTATAATCTTATTAATTATGAGGTGTACTCAAATAAATGACAAAATCAACATCTGAATTTCCAGCAAATGCAGCTTTGCATAAGGCTCATTATCGTGAAATACCCAGGGTTTATTTTGCATGCTTTCATTTGGAAGAAATGACGTAGCCCTCAAACCGTATTCACTTTATAGCCCTTCCGGTAATTGTGGACAAATGTGGGCACAGAGGACTCAGGTGTGATCCTAATTTTTATTTATTATAAATGTTATATCACTGTCTTCAATAAAGTTTTGTCTATCCATTTATGGTGTTATTTTTTTATTTTGGGGGAATTTTTGAATTTATTTACTTCAAAAAGTGCCATATTTTCTATGTAAATTATTTTTATTTTTATGTTTTATTTTTTTATTTTTTTAACTACATTAAAATTTAATTCCAATAAGTTCTTAGAGCTAAAACCTAAAGATGAAGTGACTTTGCTGTCATTATTTTGGCTTATTTTAGACTGCTCTAAATTACAGTTTTTCCCATTCATTTCTATGGGTGCCCATTTTTGACCCAAATACAAGATTAAGGAGGTTTTTTTCACCCACATAACATTGTAGAATTGAGTCATTGTAAAATTGTGTGTGTTCAGGAGGCAAACTTAGGAGAAGTAGCCAAGTCATGAACCGCTCAAATCAAGGGAAGTATTTTTAAAAAATAAATCAAAACAATTTTGCCCACATTTGTCCAGAATACGGTTTTAGGGTTAATCATAATCATAATTAAACACAGTGCTGGGTATAAGTGTTCATTTTTTCGGCTGTTTTAGTCCTGTGTCAAATGTACGTTTTAGTTTTCATCATATGTAGTCAACCTCGTCTTAGTCGAGTCTCAATTTAGTTTTAGTCAATGAAAACTTAAGCACAAATCAAGAGAATGTCAACCCGTACGCATGGTTTATTTGACCTCCTTGAGTTTCCTCATTTATTATTGGCCATTTATCATATACTGGTAAAACAAGAAACATCTCTCAAAAATTAAAACGGTGAAATTCCTAATAATGCAATAAATAACGTTTTTCTATTAAAACAACAGCAAAAAAACGTTGTATTGTCAAACAGAGGTTGTGTAAGTGCATTTATTCAGTATCCATATCTAAATATATATGAGTTTAATCATGTGATTAATCATTTCAGTGTGTAATCTGATAAAACGGTTTTTGGTTGTACTTTATTTTAAGGTGTCATTGTTTCAGTGTAATTATATATTTAAGTACTGTGTGACTATAGAGTTTGGATTAGTTGCATGTAATTATGCATAATTTACTGTTATTACTATAGTAAGTACATGTAACATACAGTACGTAACAAGGACACTGTGAAATTAAGTGTTACCAAATTTGTCAAAACTCTGCAAAGAAAGAAAGAGCTTAATTTTAAGTGATTTCCAGGGCAAAGAAAGGTTAAGAACTGAAAACAATAACATGGATATACATACACACTCACATATATATTCTCTATAGATAAGCAACATTACGTGCTTTCAAGATGAGATATGCCAGGAAACTTCATGGAGTGTGTGAACTCCAGGCTGTCCTCGTGACAAAGCGCGTTAGGTTCTTGTTCTTCGGTCAGCTAGCCTAGCGCGCTAGTCCATACACCTGAGTTATTGGTTTGCCGTAATAATTTGCGAGACCTTCCCCGTAAGAGAGGAGATTAGCATATAAATAGCAGATGCACAGAGGACCATCACAGCTGAGTACATTTAATTTTTGGTTTATAAGATTGAATGGGTTTTTAAACGCATAGCTATCAAACTTGGCCAAAGACAAATGAAGTGTAGGGCTCAGTTGTCCGAGGCTAGCCCTCCTCAGCTCATTTTTTAAAAGGATAACAGACTTGCTTAAGGAGTGTGCCCGGCCAACGCTTCCCTGGGCACAAAGTAATTGAGATTGCTTACAGACTTAATTAGACCGTACAAAATATATTGGAGGGCGCGAGGCGCACTTTAGCCCTGCTGGAATGTGTTTTTCCCAGTAAGTGGGCGACATTTAACCGGAAACCCATCATTATCCGGACCGTCTCGGGGTAGAGGCCGGCGCGGGATCAATAGAGTTCACCGTCAACTGCTGCGTACACACATTTATTTACATTATTCTAATATGTGCATACTGAGGAGACCAGTCAGAGAGCATATACACTGAAAAAAAAATGTTGGGTTGTTTTAACCCAACTGTTGGGTTACACATTTTGTGATGTGTTGGGTCATTTTTAAAATCGTGGGGTAATTTCTAGTAATATACATATTTTGAAATTATGTACACAATTATGTACCTTTACATGAAATTCTAGACACGCCCCCCAATATTTGTTTTGTAATTTAAATAAATAGTTGTGGAGACATATTTATTGTTTTATACAAATAAATAACCACTCTAAAAAATGCTGGGTTTTTTTTAAACCCAATTTTGGGTAAAATATGGACAAACCCAGCCATTGGGTTACATTTTTAAATTACATTTTTAACCTAACGGCTGGGTTTGTCCATATTTTACCCGAAATTGGGTTAAAACAACCCAGCATTTTTTAGAGTGTACTGAATACAAAGTTTATTTGTTAATGTAATACATAAAAATAGTTGGGTTACTTTTAACCCAACTGGCTTTTAACCCAATCCACAGTTGGGAAGGTGCTGTACCACCCTATAGTTGGGTTACTCGTTGGATTATTTGTAACTAGTGATGTTATCGGCCGATATTTGTTCATTTTTATGTTATCGTTATCGGCCCGATAATAAAATTTGGCCGATATGTTAAAGCTGATAAATAAAGAATTATTTTTTTCAACACTTGACATTTGAGACACTTAAGATGCGCACTGTTCAACATGATTGATCTTAATTGCTTGAAATATGATTGGAATCAAAAAGGAAAATATAGTTAAATGTGCTGTCATATCAGCTACATGAAATTATAATGAGAACATTATAAGTGTGTGATTGGGAAATGGATTTTAATTGTGAGACTTTTGTTTTTGCAATCAGGCTCTCAAAAATTATTTAAAAAAAAATTGGATTTAGATTTATCGGCCGATATATCGGTTATCGGCTTTCAAATACGAAGAATTATCGGTTATCGGTATCGGCCAAAATGTTCATATTGGTGCATCCCTATTTTTAACCCAACATTATTAAGTGAGTAGAGACTGCTATTAATATTCATATTTGTATTGATTTTTTTAAAATGGTTGTTTTTATATTTTCCATTCTTGTTAATGTTTAGTAATTAGGGGCCAAGCTCGGAAGGTCCTCTTGTAGCCGTACGTTTTCTTCTTCTTTTTCTTCTGCTTCTGATATTGAGTCTATGCACTCTAAAAAATGCTGGGTTGTTTCGACCCAAATTGGGGTCAAATGTGGACAAACCCAAATATTGGGTTAAAAATGTAATTTAATTTTAACGCAACTTTAACTTTCACTTTAAACTAAATTTATTAATGAAATTTTTAACCAAACATCTGGGTTTATCCATATTTTACCCAAATTTGGGTTTGAATCCACTGTGAGACACCAATGTGTCCCTGAGCAAGACAGGCGTGCGACCTCTGACATATATAGCAATTGTAAGTCGCTTTGGATAAACGCGTCAGCTAAATGAATAAAATGCAGAGTGTGGCAGAACCGTATGGTAAAAAATTGTGAAATTTGGCACACAGATAGAGGACCGTCTGAACATTAACCACTGCAGTTTTGTAGTCTCTAACTCAATCCCTCTAGCGCCACCAACTGTTCAAAGTTGCACTCACGTTTATGCTAATAACCGCTGAACCGTAGAATCAAAATTCTTTGGCTCAAGACGCCATTTTGAATTTTCTATTACAGTAAAAAAAAAGCTTTTTCAACTTTTCCTAGATGTTTCGCCTGATATTAACCAAAATTGGCTCCGATCATCTTCAGATTAAAAGCTTTTTGATAAACCCATCCGTTCTCGAATAACATGCAAATGAATTTAATGAAGAGCGCGCCAAATTGGATGCCAGGCTTTAGCGTATTGGTGCACGTCATCACAAACCTGAGGCCATAAGCTTTTCAACACAGCGCCACCTACTGGCTAGAAGATATGAAAAATTGTTATAATTATAATTTCAGCACACCGTTTCGAATGATCCCCAATTTTCCAATATCGGCCATTTTGAATGTTGTGGTATATTGGATTTTGGAAATGCGTGTATGGTTACGAAACTTACGAAACGAATCAAAATGTATCTTAGCGTTTGATTTATTTAGCCTATTTTAATGAAAGCTATCTTGGTTGGTTCCTTGGGTCTTGAACAATTATAGCAATTGTGAGACATTGGAAATTGCTGTCCCCCATTCTGAATTTCTTTAAAAAACGTACTTTTTTCCAACTCCTCCTAAACCGTTGGTCCAATTTTCACCAAAGTCGGCTCAGATCACCTTCAGACATGCGGGCAAAACGTTATTAAAAGCTTTTTTAATGTTATTTAAATCAATGCCAAGCTGATTCTGAGGCTGTAACTCCGCAACCCTTTGCCAGATTGACACCAAACTTGTTATGTCTCATTGTCGGCTCACACTGACCACACCATAATAATTTTACAACAGTGCCACCTATTGGTCAAAAGTGATAAACATATTGGATATTTCAGACAAAAATGATCCAAAAATGTCTTTAATTGTTGCAGTTGGTCTGATTAGTCTCAGTTATGCTTGCTTAAACTAAATAAAATAAAGAAATGTTTGGCTAACTGAAATCAAACAAGTAATATATGTTTTATAAATGTATTTTAATTAAATTAGAATTTAACAAAAATACACTCTAAACGATGCTGGATTGTTTTATCCCAATTTTGGGTCAAATATGGACAAACCCAAATGTTATTTAAAATTTGAACCCAACGTTTGTCCATATTTGACCTAAATTTGCATTTTTTAGAGTGTAATATATATATATAGATAGATAGATAGATAGATAGATAGATAGATAGATATTACTTTATTCAGGACTCAGAAAGAAAGGTCCATAGTACAAAAAACAAAAACATAACACCAGTTACAACAAAGCAATAAATAAATATAAAATACAAAGTTCATTACCTTTCATTTGCAATATACAAACATATAAATATATATATATATATTATTTTTTTTTAATGTTTTTCATTTTTGTTTTAGTTTTAGTTTACTATAATAACCCTCTTTGGAGGGACAATATCCCAGCATTTACATTTACATAAAAAAAATAAAATAATAATTGATCTTGTTGATTACACATTTGTATACCTATTGCGTATGTTGCAAAAAAACAAACAAAAAAAAAACCAATAAAACATTGCAAATGTTAATTCTGCAGTTTATACTAAAATAAATTTCTTAGAAATGAATCTAGTCTGATTATTTTATAATGATTACATAATTAGTTGTTTTTCAGGTAACGTTCTTTTGACCATGTTTCAGTGTGTAATGTCGTATTGTGATCAATGTTTTATATCTTCACCTGATTGTCAGGTTCATCTTCCTCAGATCAAGCCGAGAGAATGAGTGTTTTAAATGCAAAGGTGGTTTTCTTCAAACACCTGCGTCAGCATAAACACACTCGTCCACACACTCCAGTCCGAGAATTATAATACTGCCTTCGCGAGGTCGACGGTGCTGATTTTATCTCAGAAGAGTTAAAGTGATTTAAACATAACAGCAGTTTCCATTGTGCGATGTACTTTAATCCATCAAGGAAGAAACTGCATCGGGTTAAATAAAGACGATGAATAAACAGTGTGTTCTTCATCTGGTGCCAGCGGGCATAAAACAGTCTCGTCGAGATTGAAGTGATGTTTGGAGATTGTAATTGGCTCAGGTTGCAGAAAGACTGATCAATGTTTCAATTTAAGTAGATTATTACCTTTTCTGTTTTAAAGCGGTGACGGACTTGTTTCCCTGTGGACTGTGGGCCATGTTTAATACTGCACAAATGTGGCTAATTAAACTCAAGTGTACTAGATAAAACCTTATGTTTAAACGCCAATCTGAATCTAAAGACAGGATTAGTGCTGTTATACAATTCATTTTTTCCCAGTTTAACTCATTAAAAATATTTATTACATCCGTTTTTCTGAGTTACATTATATGATCACGATCGTCCTCATGCAAATGCTTTTTTTAAGCCTAATAAATGTGAAAAATAAAATGATAGCTTTTAATGTCATTGTAATGTTGGCTTGGCTATAATTAATGTTTTTCATGAGACATCAGCTGCTGTCCTTCATTTATAAAAAAAAGATGCCATTAAACAAGTTAATTTAACTCGGAGAATAACTGTGAAATTATCTACATTATAAAATATATGCAAAAAGTGTTTTTAATCGCGATTAATCACAGGAAAAAATGTGTGATTAATCTAGTTTAGTTTTGTTTTAATTGATTGACAGCACTAGACAGGACATTCCTACCCTATCTCACGACCAATTCGTACGAGTGATTAAAAAGTGGCTAATTCGTACGACCTCACTCGTACGAATTCATACGATTTGTCCAAACCCACGTGATGGTTATGTTTAGGGGCGGGGTCAGGGGTAGGTCATTCGTACGAAGTTATACGAATTGGCCAATTCGTAAAATATGTACGATTTAGCAAAATCGTACTAATTTGTACGAGTGAGGTCATATGAATTGTTACGAAGAATTAGCCACCTCGTAAAATTCGTACGAATTCCCGTGAGATCGGGTTGGACATTCACACACTGTAAAAACATAATTTCATGATTTGTAATCACAACATTTTTTCTTTTGTCAAATCAACTTAAATCCTTAATGTAGTTCAGATAACACAAAATTTTGAGTTTCTGATGATTAAATCAATCTCCTTCATTGTATTAACTCAATTTTTCCATTCTAATTCACTTAAAAGTTTAAGGCAACCAGGTTACTTTAATTTTTTTAAGTTACCGTGCATAAAAAATATTCTATTTTAATTAAAGAAAAAAAGAATAATTTTGATGTTGACTTTACATTCATTGCATTGCAAATTTTAGATTGAGACTACAGGGCGTGAATATTAGGGATTAGTTGTGTGTGTGTGTGTGTGTGTGTTCACTATAGAGGGCGCTCTGGTTTCTGAAGTGCACGTAATTGAGACCTCATGCAAAGTCAGTTTATACCTCAATCTGCAACGGTCAACATATAGCCTGGCGGCAATAATGAAAAATAAAAGCAAAGCGAGCTAGAATCTTTAGTGCTTTATATGGAGCTCATCACCGACACAATTAGACAGAATAAATGGAAAGGGAACGCTTTAAGCCGTGCCCTCGGAAGAGGAAGGGCACGCAGATTATATAAAGCGTTTTATCCCAACGACCCCCATATTTAAAAACCGGCGTTCTGTTCTGCATTGTAGCGCACGGGCCGCTTAAGCACCTTTTGAGTAAATTAAAAGGCATAAATTGTGTTTAGCGCTAATGCAGACGTCGCGCGGCCCGCGAGTGCGAGCGAGGAGGGGAAATAGCCTTGAGTTGCTTTTCACCTTTCATAAATTCCAGGCTGGGGATTTCTGTACCTTAAAAAAAAAAAAAAGAAGTCATTTGCAGGCCGGTGGCTCATTGCTATTCCGCGAGGATTGATGGTGGTCATTTAGCCGGCGGTGGAAGTTAAGTGCCGCTGTCACTCTTCACGAGCGTAATTGGGAGGTTCCACAGGTCAGTGGCAGTGACAGTTTTCTCTTTTGATTAGTGTAAGAGTGATAACAAAACTTACAGCGCGAGTGATGGATGAGAGAGGGAAGACACCTGCAGACACACTCCTCACACACACACTCACTGGGATTATACAGCTTTAATTAGTTGTGTTTGCTAAGTCATCACTTCTTTTTCATTGAACATATTTGGAGTTAGTAACCCTAAGTATTGAACTGTCCAGTTGGCCTGTTTTTTTTTTTTTGTTGTTGTTAAAGGAGTAGTTCACTTTAAAAAAATACTCGCCCCCGTGTCATCCGAGATGTCCATGTCTTTCTTTCTTCAGTCGAAAAGAAATTAAGGTTTTTGATGAAAACATTCCAGGATTTTCTCCATATAATGGACTTCAATGGGGACCAAACGGTTTAAGGTCCAAATGAGAGTTTTAGTGCAAACTGTTCAAAGGGCTTTAAACGATTCCAGGCGATGAATAAGGGTCTTATCAAGCGAAACGATCGCTCATTTAATAAATAAATAACAAAGTTTACGTTTTATAAGCTCAAATGCTCGCCTTGCTCTGTTCTGTGTGACTCTCCTGTTCGAACTCGTTCATCAAAATGAATGAATCTTTTTTCGAGTCATGACTCGAAGGGTCCTTGATAAGACCCTTATTCATCGTCTGGAGTCGTTTAAAGCCCTTTTAACAGTTTGCACTGAAACCGTCTTTTGGACCTTGAACCGTTTGGTCCCCATTGAAGTCCATTATATGGAGAAAATCCTGGAATGTTTTCATCAAAAACCTTCATTTCTTTTCGACTGAAGAAAGAAAGACATGGACATCTTGGATGACATGGGGGAGAGTAAATTATCAGCAAAAGTTTTTCAAAAGTGAACTACTCCTTTAAAAAATAGCCTTACTTGGAGAGCTCATATATTGTTGATAGAAATGTTTTACTCACTGTTTAATTGTTGCTTACACTGACTCTCAAAATCACTTTTAAAAGCCTGACATGTTCAATTTATTTGCTCAAAACGTGTGTAAAATTATTCCAGTGTAAATCATCTGTTTTCTATGTGAATATACAGTAAAATGTCATTTATTCCCGTGATCAAAGCATCATTACTCCAGTCTTCAGTGTCACATGATCTTTTGTAGCATCATAAATGTCTTTATGGCTGTCACTTTAATAAAAGTATTAATTTGGACTTTTTCAAGACCTTACTTACTCCAAACATTTGAATGGTAGAATTTGCATAAAAATCTGAAGCAGCGCAACCATTTTCAACACTGATAATAATCATAAATGTGTCTTGATCATCAGATCCTCATATTAGAGTGATTTCTGAAGGATCATGTGACACTGAAGACTGGAGTAATGATGCTTTGATCACAGGAATAAATTACACTTTACTATATATTCACATAGAAAACAGATGATTTACATTACAATAATATTTCAGAATTTTTACTGTATCTTTGACCAAATAAATGCAGCCGAGAGACTAAAAAGCAGTTTCAGAATCATATTTATTCCAAACTTTTAGTATTTTATTTTTACACAATATTTGTTCAAAAATAATTTGACATTTTGTGAAATCAAATCCATCACATAAAGTGTTAAAAGTGGATGATACGTTTTGGCATTAACTTTCTTTCAAAGCACGAGGGTTTTCAGCTTTTCAGCTTAGCTTGACCATAATACACACAGAAAGCACGAGTTCTGGTCTGGATCCGGTTGGGTCTCTTTTCGACGGGTTTATCTGCTGTTGAGCTGATCTCCTTAAAGTCAGCGCATGATGTGAACACACACTCGTATCACCCTCTCTTTTGTACAACAGCCTGCGAAAAGATGCTATCAGAAACAGCCTAAGACTAAGACACAGTACAAGTGCGAATCCACCTTAAAGGAGATTTACTTAAAGGAGTAGTTCACTTTTAAAAACACTTTTGCTGATAATTTACTCACCCCCATGTCATCCAAGATGTCCATGTCTTTCTTTCTTCAGGCGAAAAGAAATTAAGGTTTTTGATGAAAACATTCCAGGATTTTCTCCATATAATGGACTTCAATGGGAACCAAACGGTTCAAGGTCCAAAAGACATTTTCAGTGCAAACTGTTCAAAGGGTTTTAAACGATTCCAGACGATGAATAAGGGTCTTATCAAGCGAAACGATTCATCAAAATGAACGAATCTTTTGGTTGATTCAATGAACGAAATGAACAGAATGACTCGAAAAAAGATTCGAGTTCGAACAGGAGAGTCATGAGTCAAGGCGAACATTTGAGCTTAAAAACTTAAACTGTTTAATTTATTTATTAAATGAGCGATCGTTTCGCTTGATTCATCGTCTGGAATCGTTTAAAGCCCTTTGAACAGTTTGCACTGAAACTCTCATTTGGACCTTGAACCGTTTGGTTCCCATTGAAGTCCATTATATGGAGAAAATCCTGGAATGTTTTCATCAAAAACCTTCATTTCTTTTTCGACTGAAGAAAGAAAGACATGGACATCTTGGATGACATGGGGGCGAGTAAATTATCAGGAATAGTTTTTTTTAAAGTGAACTACTCCTTTAACTCGGGGTTGTCCCACTTTCTGAAACCCATCAGCACATTATGAGGGTCTCCTTTGCATGCTGACGGACGCTGGAAAGCGTATTTAACATAACCAGCACTATTTAATACAGTCACAGTTAAGCTGGGCCAATACTCAGATAGACTAGCACTGGGGAAAAATTGGATGTGGTCGAGTGGAAATTCTATTAAGGCTTTGAATTAAAATGTTAAGATGTCCGCCGTTCCTGCAGAGTTTGCGGTGGAGAGTGCTGTAAATCTGTGTTATACCCTGAGGACACACTGGATGTCCCATCTGAGTGTTAATCAGCCCACGGAGAATTACACACCGTCAGCACACACACCGTTTGTTCGTCGGAGATCCACTGTGTTTTGCAACAGTAGTTTTTACAGCAAAAATGCTCATTGCTAGCAGTGTTATTTACCGTAATGTGTGTGTTCTGCGCTAGATGAGAGCTCGCGAGGATGGAGAGGACAGCGAGGAGGACTTTGTGGACGTGCCGGAGAAGGAGGGCTACGAACCTCATATTCCTGAACATCTGCGGGCCGAGTACGGTGAGTTTGTTCAGGTGCATCTCGCGTAATCCGGGTAATCTCCGGTGGATATGAACACACGCTTCAAAGCCGAGGCGTCCGCCGGGGAAGCCTGTTTGTTTGCAGGGGAGATTTCGGGGTTTAGAGCTGTGGGACGGTTCAAAGCACACAAGGAAAGTTTGTTTTTGAGAGTTAAGGTGTAAAGCAGGAGGCGTTCGTGTTCAGAGTGACGGGCGACTTCTGGGTCTGCTTTTCAAAAGCTTCAAAAATAGCTCATTTGGCAGTGGATTAAAACGCCTTCGGGTCCGCTTTGACTGTCAAAATACACATTATTCATTTTTTTCAGATTTTTTTTTACCAAAACATTTAACCCCAAAACCGTATTCTGGACAAATGTGGGCAAAATAGCTTTGATTTATTTTTAAAAAATACTTCCCTTGAGCTGAGCGGTTCATGACTTGGCTGCTTCTCCTAAGTTTGCCTCCTGAACACACATCATTTTACAATGACTCAATTCTACAATGTTATGTGGGTGAAAAAAAACCTCCTTAATCTTGTATTTGGGTCAAAATGGGCACCCATAGAAATGAATGGGAAAAACTGTAATTTAGAGCAGTCTAAAATAAGCCAAAATAATGACAGCAAAGTCACTTCATCAATAGGTTTTAGCTCTAAGAACTTATTGGAATGATATTTTAATGTAGTTAAATAAATAAATAAATAAAACATATAAATAAGCATAATTTACATAGAAAATATGGCACTTTTTGAAGTAAATAAATTCAAAAATACCCCCAAATTAAAAAAAAAAAACACCATAAATGGATAGACAAAACTTTATCGAAGACAGTGATATAACATTTATAATAAATAAAAATTAGGATCACGCCTGAGTCCTCTGTGCCCACAATTACAGGATTAAGGGCTATAAAGTGAATACGGTTTGAGGGTTAAAAGAGCCATTTAAACTGAATTGTTATGCCTTTTGCGTTCAAGTCCGTTTTCTTTTTTTGTTCATCAAATTTTTAGTTAATAGACAAAAATAAACAGATGGGGATCTGTTTATATTTGTCTCAGATTGATTGTGTAAAATACGTTTAGCCTCTGTCCTACACTCACACACTTTTTGTCCTTTATAGTTTATGAACATGCTTGCGCATAAACACACACAATAATTCTGAAATTAAATACACAAATGAATAATGAATGTCTTAGGGATGTTTACACGTCATTGTTTTCAACTGAAAACTGAAAACTTTTTGTGTTTTGGCAGTTTATGTGTGTTTTTGGGCCTGAAAACAGCGCCGTCTCCATGTAAACAACAAAAACGTCAATTTGTGAAAACTGTGACGTCATGACATGACGTGTGTGTGGTGTGTTTCTACACAAAGTGACATGGCCATCTACTGGCCTGCCATGCATGATAATTAATAAATATTAAAGGAGTAGTTCACTTTTAAAAAAAAACTTTTGCTGATAATTTACTCGCCCCCGTGTCATCCAAGATGTCCATGTCTTTCTTTCTTCAGTGGAAAAGAAATTAAGGTTTTTGATGAAAACATTCCAGGATTTTCTCCATATAATGGACTTCAATGGGAACCAAACGGTTCAAGGTCCAAAAGACAGTTTCAGTGCAAACTGTTCAAAGGGCTTTAAACGATTCCAGGCGATGAATAAGGGTCTTATCAAGCGAGACGATCGCTCATTTAATAAATAAATAACAAAGTTTACGTTTTATATAAGCTCAAATGCTCGCCTTGCTCTGTTCTGTGTGACTCAAAATGAATGAATCTTTTCCCGAGTCAACTCGTTCATTTCGTTCGTTGAATGAACCAAATGACTCAGAAAAAGTCCCTTTTTTTCACTTTGCACATATTATTGTTGAACCATTGCAGCATGAAAAGGAGATTCTCATGTGAAAAGTAAACGTTTACGCAAGTAAAATTAATATATTTAGTTTGGAAACATTTCAGAGTAATATTGTTGGAAAAATAATATGTAATTTTTCATAAATTTAGACTGTTTTGAGCATTCAGGAGTTGGAAGATTCAAATAAATGTCATTTAATCCATTGAAGTCTGTTCAACACTTATTAAATGTTTATGATATATTCAAATAAAATGGCATAATTTTATTTCTCTTTTTTTTAATTAATAAAAAGGGGGTGAATTAAGTAATAACATGGTAAAAACATTAAAAAAGTTTATTTTTAAATTGTTTTGCATTGTGACATTGTTTTGCACTTTCCGCCCTAAATTCTCAAAAACAATCTCAGTATTTACACACCATAGGAATATTTGTTGTGCTGCCTTTAATGTGTTGATTTATACATAGAAAAATAATAATTTGTATTGCATTACTGTTATAAGAGTCACCATTTGATGATGATTTGGTGTGAAACGTGAGAAGCACAATAACATCACATTCACTGTAAAACAGCTGCACGTTTAATAAAGTCGGATCTCTTTTAGAAAGGTAATAGATTGCTTTAAGCCGCGTTTAAATCAATTATAACCTGGGGCCGCAGATACAAATCTGTTTTGACAGCTGACTATTTGTACATGCAGAAGATTGTTGTCCATCTGGGCAAGGACAGCTCTATTGACAGCAAGCCACAGGCGAAAGACAGAGGTCACGCGAGAGGTCAAACACCACAGATTATATTTGACCTCAAATCCTGTCCCGTTTTGAATTCACACTGCCATGAAAATAATCGATTACAGTAGCTAATGAGGTTCATGCAGTGGTTTAGTAATTCCCCGATTTTCCTGCTAATGTGTGATGAACTCCACGCCGGACAGTAATTATGAGATGTGATTTCTGTTCTCGTTCTTCATTCGCCTCCTCTCAGCATCTCTAAGCAGATTCATTAGGAGATCATTTCTGCAACTTCACAGAGCCAAGCTGCTTTCTGCAGTAAAGTATGTAATGATCAGTGCACCGGCCATGCCAAATTAACAATGCACTGGTGTTAATGAGCGCCCATTAGCTTAGAGCGCTGATTTACACCTGCTTCTGCCCGCTAGACTGTTCACAAACCAAACGAGGGACGTGCGGAAGTTTAAAGGGGGTTTTTATTACTTTAAAATGTTCTTTTGCACACAAACACAATAATATATAGACACTCACCTAAAGGATTATTAGGAACACACTAATACTGTGTTTGACCCCCTTTCGCAATCAGAACTGCCTTAAATGTACGTGGCATTGATTCAACAAGGTCTTTAGAAATGTTGGCCCGTATTGATAGGATAGCATCTTGCAGTTGATGGAGATTTGTGGGATGAAGCTCCCGTTCCACCACATCCCAAAGATGCTCTATTGGGTTGAGATCTGGTGACTGTGGCGGCCATATTGGTACAGTCAACTCATTGACATGATCAAGGGTGTATTCACACCAGGAAAGTCCGATAGTTCACTTGCTTTGGTCCGGACCAAATAAATTATTTGTTTAATTTTTTTTTGGTACGGTTCGCTTTCACACTGCTCAAAATTTGTAAACCAAACCACACGTGTGCTAAGGTCGTCCAATCATTGGACAAGGATTCTCAAGTAGGGAAATCAGGAAGTGGAAAAAAGGCTCAGCATGGAGATCTTTCCCTACAGCAATATTTGAAGAGTTCAGATGCAAAAGCCTCTAAATGCCATTTGAAATTGATGATTTTTATCAAACTTGTATATTTAAGTTCATTAATTTCACTTAAATAACAATTAATAGGTAATTATCATTGCCATTTAAGTGAAATCACTGAACTTAAATATACAAGCTTGATAAAAATGATCATTCTAGAAGAAAATTTCAAATGGCACTTAGAGGCTTTTGCATCTGAACTCTTCATTTGTTCTTTTACTAATTTTGTGTTATTCTGTACAAACGCAACATGAAGAAACTAATGAGTATGTCATCTATACGATGTTGTAATTCGGATTTTTGTAACGTTTGAGTGGCTCTATTAAACGCGGGGAAATACGACAACTCTCGTCTCTCGTGCATCTTTTCATTCGACCATCTACTGTTTTTTTATCTCTGGGCAACATCTCAACTTTGCGTTACACGTGGCACTGCACAGAAGACGGATAATGGATAAAGTTTTCATTCATAGAGAGGGGCTATGCTCACACATTCAAATAATGAGATTCTTATTGTGTACTAACAAGTGCTGTCAACGTTAACGCTTGCGATTAAGTTTGTCCAGTTTAACGTAAATTAACGCAGCATCATCATTGTATTGTAACTATCCTTACATTATGAACTGCAAATGCTTTTTTTGCATGTATGCGCATTTAGACTAAAGAGAACGCTCTGTATGTGAATGTCCAGATGCACACGCTCATTCATTCATTCATTCCAATGATGCACACATGACGCACTGAAAGATACGGAGGCGTATTGCATTCACTTGAAGAAAAAAAATCTACTCTGTTTTTCTGAATTAACGAGTTAATTTTTCATGAGAAAAAAATTGCTCTGTTTTTCTGAATTAATGAGTTAATTTTTCATGAGAAAAAAAGTTTTTGCTCTGTTTTTCTGAATTAACAAGTTAATTTTTCATGGATTTTTTTTTTTTGCTCTGTTTTTCTGAATTAACTCATTAATTCAAAAAAAACAGAGCAAAAACTTTTTTTCTCACGAAAAATTAACTCATTAATTCAGAAAAACAGAGCAATTTTTTTTCTCATGAAAAATTAACTCATTAATTCAGAAAAACAGAGAAAAACTTTTTTCTCATGAAAAATTAACTCATTAACTCAGAAAAACAGAGCAAAAAAAATTCTCATGAAAAATTAACTCGTTAATTCAGAAAAACAGAGCAAAAAAATTTTTTTCTCATGAAAAATTAACTCATTAATTCAGAAAAATTGAGAAAAATGTTTTTTTTTTGAGAAAAAAAAGTTTTTGCTCTGTTTTTCTGAATTAATGAGTTAATTTTTCATGAGAAAAAAAGTTTTTGCTCTGTTTTTCTGAATTAATGAGTTAATTTTTCATGAGAAAAAAGTTTTTGCTCTGTTTTTCTGAATTAACGAGTTAATTTTTAATGGAATTTTTTTTTTTTGCTCTGTTTTTCTGAATTAATGAGTTAATTCAGAAAAACAGCAAAAACTGTTTTTTTCTCAAGGAAAACTAACTCATTAATTCAGAAAAACAGAGCAAATTTTTTTTTCTCATGAAA
The DNA here is from genome assembly GCF_988280905.1 of Pimephales promelas. Taxonomy (NCBI): domain Eukaryota; kingdom Metazoa; phylum Chordata; class Actinopteri; order Cypriniformes; family Leuciscidae; genus Pimephales; species Pimephales promelas. The sequence goes on from NC_142777.1 coordinate 1,659,070, forward strand.
AATTAACTCATTAATTCAGAAAAACAGAGCAAATTTTTTTTCTCATGAAAAATTAACTCATTAATTCAGAAAAACAGAGCAAAAACTTTTTTCTCAAGAAAAATTAACTCATTTATTCAGAAAAACAGAGCAAAAACTTTTTTTCTCAAGAAAAACTAACTCATTAATTCAGAAAAACAGAGCAAATTTTTGTTCTCATGAAAAATTAACTCGTTAATTCAGAAAAACAGAGCAAAAACTTTTTTTTCTCAAGAAAAATTAACTCATTAATTCAGAAAAACAGAGCAAAAACTTTTTTTTCTCATGAAAAATTAACTCATTAATTCAGAAAAACAGAGCAAACATTTTTTTCTCATGAAAAATTAACTCGTTAATTCAGAAAAACAGAGTGGATTTTTTTTCTTCAAGTGAATGCAATACGCCTCCGTAGAATTGGGACGCAGCATTAATCTTAAATAGGACCACACTGCAATGCATTCTGGGTAAAATAAGACACTTTTCAAAACAAAAAACATGGACCCGCTCGGTGCAGTTTACCCTAGCGGGAGATGTGAGATTTAGTGTTGTAACAAGAAGAAATGTTTAATTTGGACAACAACAGTTAACAGCGTTAACCCGACCGTTGAGCAGAGCGCTAAAGATACAAAAACATGTTATAAGCAGGTCCCTTTAAAACCTGTTCCCTTCTCATATCTCTCCGTAACGTCGTCAGCTAAGCACAAATCATCAGCCGGCTGATCGTAGTGTATCTGAGTGTTGCTGGTTGCCACGGTAACAGAGACCCGAGTTAGCCTGGGGCGTCTAATTTTTTTGTGAAACAGTCTAACTCGCATTAGTCTAGTCTATGAGCAAATCTTAGACTTGTCTGACACTATAGACCGGTCTAAAACAGCTGTGTGAACCCGGGCCTGACGCTGGCGTGTATGTCATTTCTTTTCTATTGAATTAAATGCGAAAAGCAGTACTTTTTTTTTTTTTTTTTCTCTACTTGAAAATGGAAATTGTGCATTAAGAGCGCAACCATTCACAGTATAATTTAAACACTCCTGAAACGGGACGTGGGAAATATAATTCTGATTTACTGCCAAGTTAACTCCGTCATTTCAGATTTATCAATCAGCGCAAGTTAGCATCAGCCGTTTCATTTAATATTACATAAACCTGTCACAGGACTCCGGCTCATCTCTGGCTAATCTTTCTTTCAAAATCGCTCCGGCTCTCTCATCCGGAGAGAAACCTTTTCATTCGAAAAGTATTTTGTCTGTTCCTCTCTCTCTCTTTCTCCTTTCACAACAGAGCTTTTATCTATCCCTTTATCCCAGCGTTGCTGTCAGGACGTTATCTCTCTCAAAATTTACATTTTAATTACAAGGCCTGCTGAACTCAGGAAAATCAATAGCGCCAGCATTGGCAGCTCAACTCTATGTCTAGTGCTGGGCCTCTCTATTTCCTCTTATTGATTTATCTCTTTAGCACCTGCAACTTTATTGCTTCAGACAAATAGCTACCATTTTGGTCAATTTGAACAGAAAAAGAAAGGATTTGGTCGTATTTCATGATTCCCCGCGCTGGAGCGCTGGATTAACTGTGTTTAGATCAGGAGTGTGCCAATCTGCCGAAACATATTCGCTTTAGTGTGTGAGCCACTCTTTCTGCTCTCCTGAACTACGGCATCACTTTCACTATTGCTTATATTTAGGGTTTGAGATTCGTTGATAAGTGATCAGAGTTATATTTGCAGGGGGACAAGAAATCTCATAGGCGTACAACAAACATATATACTGTATATACATATGTATATATGTATATGAAGAGTTCAGATGCAAAAGCCTCTAAATGCCATTTGAAATTTTCTTCTAGAATGATGATTTTTATCAAGCTTGTATATTTAAGTTCAGTGATTTCACTTAAATGGCAATGATGATTACCTATTAATTGTTATTTAAGTGAAATTACTGAACTTAAATATACAAGTTTGATAAAAATCATCATTAAAGAAGAAAATTTCAAATGGCATTTAGAGGCTTTTGCATCTGAACTCTTCATATATATATATACATATACAAACATATGTATATATATACATATATATTTAGGGCTGTGTGACGATTAATCGCATCCAAAATTTACACAATATATGTGTGTGTACTCTGTACATGTATAGTTATTTAGTATGTATACTGTAAATACACACACACATGCATGTGTACTGTATATATAAGAAATATTTGCATGCTGTATATAGCATTTATATTATATATAAATACAAATATTTTATGTATAAATAACATATTTTTCTTTGTGTATTTCTATATCTATCTATAAATTACAGGAATGTCTGTGTGTGTGTCTGTGTGTTATTCGCATACCTCTCGAACTGTTTATAACTTGACGGGTGTCTTGCTTCGTGTGCAGTGTCAAGTTTGACATTGTTTGGATTTAGAAATGCAAAAGATATCATGAAATATATATATATCGGTAAAAGAAGCTCGCATTGAAGATGTTTAGACGATGTTTAGAAGGTTGTGCTTTACAAATAAACACTCGGTCAGTCATGCACAAATATAAATGTCACTGAACTTTTGCTGTTTAATTTGTAACAATGAGCACTCAAAACACACCAAACCAACAATTTCTAAAAACACACACAAAAAACTGATTCTGCACGGGCACTGCACTAGTACAAAATAATTATATACAGTACACACGTATATTGTGTAAACAACACAAAATTTTATTTTGGATGTAATTAATCGCAGTTAATGGTTGCCCAGCCCTAGTTTAGCTGCACGCTAAAGCTAAAGCTGAACAGGAATGGGCACAAATACATGAAAATGTGTGTGAAGTCAAATAACATACAGACAATATACAGGTGAAACTCGAAAAATGAGAATATTGTGCAAAAGTAGGTGAAACTAATATATTATATAGACTCATTACATGCAAAGTGAGATATTTCAAGCCTTTTTTTGTTATAATTTTGATGATTATGGCTTACAGATATGAAAACAATAACAATTCACAATTTGTGGTTTTCATAAGCTGTAATCCATAATCATCAATATTATAACTAATAAAGGCTTGAAATATCTCACTTTTCATGTAATGAGTCTATATAATATATTAGTTTCACCTTTTAAGTTGAATTACTGAAATAAATGAACTTTTGCACAATATTCACCTGTATATATTGTGTGTGTATATAAATACACATACAGTATTTATTAAATGTATCTGAAGAAGTAGACTTTTGTCACTAAAAACACATTTGTTGATGAGCTGTAAGAACAGACCCTAATAATACAGCTCAGGTGTTTGACTTGTTTTTGTCTCTCACAGGACTTGATGAAACTCCCTCGACATCGGCCTCTGGGGTCAAAGCTAAGCCGCCGAAACCTGCGGTCAGACGTCCCGTTCCCCTTGTGTCCGCCAGCCTGTCTCGACTCCAGAGGAAGAGGAGTGATGAAGAGCAGGACCCCACCTGTGCGGCCGCCACGCTGCGTGTGCTCCGGCAGAGGCTCGACCCTGCCCCGTCCACCAGGTGACCAGATCGACCACGAATTCGCGTCAAACGCGTGAATGCACAAAGCGGCAAACGCTCAATTCAATTCAAAACTTGACGCTCGAATGAGGCGTATGTTTTATGAGCAGGAGGATAATAATCTCTCTTTTAGTTACGAGATCATATTCATCTGCACAGTCACACAGAGCCGAAGCACAACCAAAACAATGTTCTTCCGCAGGATACATGCAGTTTGTGTTTTAATTTAATTTGATATTAAATAAAAAACCTAAAATAAACATTTTGGCATTGTTGTTTTGATGATGTTGGAGAACGTTTACATGACAACAATGTGTTTTTCGCATAAAAAAACGCCAACGTTGTCAAAACGACCACATGACTAGAGTCGCTGTATTCTGCTGCCAGGCCAGTAGATGGCGATGTCACGTTAGAAAAAAACACTTCGCATCTATGCACTGAACATGTCGCATGTGCATGATGTCACCGTTTACACAAATTCCCTTTTTTGTAGTTTTGCTGCCTCGTCGAAAAATGCTACCGTAGCGCGAATTGATCACAGAATGCCGATTAAAGTCGTATGAAATACAATTATAATACAATTCTAAGTTATAAGTAGCTACTGTATACTGTAGACTACTGTTTTTATTTTTAGAACGGTGTGAAAAGTAAAAATTATCATAAAATATTCATCTTTGACCTTTCCTCATAGTAACTAAAACTTTCAGTTATTCTTTTTACTTACCGTACAAATATTCATATGGTAGTAAGCATTTTTTAAGGGGATTTATACATTATAGGGAAATTATATATTATAAATGGAAAATGTACCTTTTGTAAAAAAAAGTCTGCACATGCGCATAACCGGTAAGTAGCAAATCTCGATGGGTAGCATGAATCGCCAGAACACCGGCATCACTTTCAAAACATTGCACTTTGAAACCTGTTTTGTGTCAAAACGAATGACCAAAACGCGTATAAGTTTTGTGTTGATGAGTGTGTTTTGGTGTTTCAGTGTGTCTGAGCCCGCGGTGAGCAGTGTGAGCGGAGAGGCGCCCGTCGTCCCGTTCGGGGTGGATCTGTACTACTGGGGACAGGAGCAGCCCACCGCCGGGAAGATCATCAAGTACGACACTAGAGAGCACCATTGCATGACTTCACATCTCCTGTTCACCTGATTTACTGCTTGGATTTCTGCGTACAAAAACCTGGAAATATCAGGAAATCATCATTTCACGGAATGGAGAGGTCATTGAGGTCAATGACAGTCATGCAATTTCTACATGATGATGCGATCTGCTTTTTCACTGGTTTTCAGGAACACGTCGCAGCACCAGTTCTGGGTTCCTCACGAGGTGGAAGAAGAAGTGGAAAACAAGGAGCTTTCTGCTGAGATGAAGTCCCGATACATCACGTTCGCTGGGAAATTCAAACCTGTGGAGCACAAGTGCAAAGCACCGATGCCAGACGGGTCTTTGTGTGAACGCCAGGACAGAGTAAAGGTCAGAGAGCGACCGCACATGACACCGGTTGAATAGAGTACTGGAATGAAATGTGATTTGTTGTCCAGTGCCCGTTCCATGGACACATCATCCCTCGGGATGAGCTGGGAAGACCGGTTCGCCCGGAAGATGCTCTGCGGCTGGAGAAGGAGAAGCTGAAACGCCAGGAGCAGCAGCCAGGTCAGACAATACATGCATCAACTACATACAGCCTTTATTCACACACATAACGTTTATAAAATGGTGATAAATATGAGCAGTGGATATTTGACTGGTTTTGTCCTTCTGTTGGACTCTCACACATGAATTATGTTGAATATCTGTCTACACGATTAGATAATAGCAGTTTAGCTCAACCAGTGACTAATGCTTCATGTTGTTCAGTGTGTGTGTAAAAAGAGCAGAAAACACACTTCAGCAAAACATCATCAGCTCAAAGTGGAGGAGTCAGTTTTGCTCAATTTTTGCGGAAGATATTTAGAAGAACATTTCAGCTGTTTCTGTCCATACCACGTCGATCAGATTTCATTTACAGTGGACGGAGCGTGACGGTGCTTATAGACATTCATTGTATGGAAAAGAGCAGCGTGAGCATTCTTCAAAATACCTCATTGTGTGTTTTAGTCTTAAATATTTTCAAGATTTGTTATCACAACATATTTTCTTTTGTCAATCAACTTTATAATAATTTATTTAGTTGAGATAACTTATTATTTTGAGTTTCTGATGGTTAAATTAATCTACTTCATTGAATTAACTCACTTTTTCCAGTTCAATCAACTTAACATTTTAAGGCAACCCAGGTTACTTACTTTTTTAAGTTAAACCAACAAATTTTTTTTTTACAGTGTATGGGGAACTGCCTCTTAAAATGTTTGCCACACCTCTTGTCTTTAGGCAGGGTTTCCCAAACTGTCCGCCAATAACCCTGTAATTTTAAATAATATTTTATTAATTAAGCCACAACTCATTCACATGTTTGTGGTTCTCTAATGTTGGTTAATGGTCACTAATTATTTCCTCTGTGGCCCTTTTCTTAGAATAAATTTATAATCAAAAGAGTTTGTCGGACGAACTGATTAATTGATTGTAATATTAATTTAGCCGTGTCAAGTTAAGCCAATTAACTGACCCAAATATTCAGTTAATAATAAGTTATTATTGATTATTAATATTTCCTATAGCTAAGTTTCTTACACATGACACCCACAGATGAAACATTTTATCATTTTTAAAGTGTTGTGTTTTGAATATTATTATTTTTTGTTATAAATAGGCCTGCGCATATAAAGAGATTATTGTTATTATATGAAGACATTATAGAAGCTTGTTTCCGCAACAGAATAAAACATTTTAAAAGATAATTGCGACTATTTCTCTTACACTTGCGAGTTTATATCTCGCAATTCTGACTTTATAACACGCAAATGTAAGTTTATATCTCGCAATTCTGACTTTATAACACGCAATTGTAAGTTTTTATCTCACAATTCTGACTTTATAACACGCAATTGTAAGTTTATATCTCACAATTCTGACTTTATAACGCAAATGTAAGTTTATATCTCGCAATTCTGACTTTATAACACGCAAATGTAAGTTTATATCTCGCAATTCTGACTTTATAACACGCAAATGTAAGTTTATATCTCGCAATTCTGACTTTATAACGCAAATGTAAGTTTATATCTCGCAATTCTGACTTTATAACACGCAATTGTAAGTTTATATCTTGCAATTCTGACTTTATAAAGCAATTGTAAGTTTATATCTCACAATTCTGACTTTATAACGCAATTGTAAGTTTATATCTTGCAATTCTGACTTTATAAAGCAATTGTAAGTTTATATCTTGCAATTCTGACTTTATAAAGCAATTGTAAGTTTATATCTTGCAATTTTGACTTTATAAAGCAATTGTAAGTTTATATCTCACAATTCTGACTTTATAACACAATTGTAAGTTTATATCTTGCAATTCTGACTTTATAAAGCAATTGTAAGTTTATATCTCGCAATTCTGACTTTATAACGCAAATGTTAGTTTATATCTCACAATTCTGACTTTATAACGCAAATGTAAGTTTATATCTTGCAATTCTGACTTTATAACGCAATTGTAAGTTTTTATCTCACAATTCTGACTTTATAACACGCAATTGTAAGTTTATATCTTGCAATTCTGACTTTATAAAGCAATTGTAAGTTTATATCTCACAATTCTGACTTTATAACGCAATTGTAAGTTTATATCTTGCAATTCTGACTTTATAACGCAATTGTAAGTTTTTATCTCACAATTCTGACTTTATAACACGCAATTGTAAGTTTATATCTTGCAATTCTGACTTTATAAAGCAATTGTAAGTTTATATCTCACAATTCTGACTTTATAACGCAAAAGTAAGTTTATATCTTGCAATTCTGACTTTATAACGCAAAAGTAAGTTTATATCTTGCAATTCTGACTTTATAACGCAATTGTAAGTTTATATCTTGCAATTCTGACTTTATAACGCAATTGTAAGTTTTTATCTCACAATTCTGACTTTATAACGCAATTGTAAGTTTATATCTTGCAATTCTGACTTTATAAAGCAAATGTAAGTTTATATCTTGCAATTCTGACTTTATAAAGCAATTGTAAGTTTATATCTCGCAATTCTGACTTTATAACGCAAATGTAAGTTTATATCTTGCAATTCTGACTTTATAACGCAAATGTAAGTTTATATCTTGCAATTCTGACTTTATAACACGCAAATGTAAGTTTATATCTTGCAATTCTGACTTTATAACACGCAAATGTAAGTTTATATCTCGCAATTCTGACTTTATAATGCGCAATTGTTAGTTTATATCTCGCAATTCTGACTTTATAATACGCAAATGTAAGTTTATATCTCGCAATTCTGACTTTATAATACGCAATTGTAAGTTTATATCTCGCAATTCTGACTTTATAATACGCAATTGTAAGTTTATATCTCGCAATTCTGACTATAATACACAGTTGTAAGTTTATATCTTGCAATTCTGAGATCTTTTCTTAGAGTTGTGAGAAATAAACTCGCATTTACCTATTTTTATTCCGTGGCAGAAACAAGCTTCCATAGATAAAAATAAATTACTGTCGTAAATTAAAATGGTCCTGTAAAATAGAAAATTTAACAATTCTAAAAAATTCTTTGAGTCTTAAATTCTCACATTCACTTTTATTTTGGAGGAATGCTGGTGAAACGCAGCATTTACTTATTCAGATTAATTTTGCAGCCGTGCGTTTTTATTGGAATGTCACATTTGATGTAATTATTAGCTTTTTTTTCATTTGTCAAAGCAAGGCATGTTTAGTGCATCCTTGCCAAATGGACTTAACACACACACACACACACACCAAACCTGAAAGCTTGATAATCTTCTTTCATTTCCCGTGGTGTTGTGGAGACCCCAGCCCCTCAGGAGCCAGTGTCCAGGCCAAATCCCAAATCCCAGACATCCATCACCCACAGTCTGCGGGACTCCAGGAAGAGATGAACTGATGCAATCCCATCCGAGTCATCATCAATACTCGGATAATAGGACAGGCTGCATCTCACTCCTTCTCTTTCTCTCTCCGGCTTCTTTTCTTGTGGAGTCGGGTGCTAAAAGCCAATTAAGCGGCGTCTCCATGCTGTCACTGGAGCGTCGGATGTGCTTTCTTTGGCCACACTTTACTTGTTAACAAACAGTTATCTGAGGCAAGTGACTTCAGGGCCCGCTGACCACTGGCTTGTGAAATAGCATCTTTTGTTACTAAGTAAGCTATCGATCCCCGCGACTCCATCACGGCCTGTGCCGTGGACATGCCGGTTCTCAGTGTAACTGTAGGACAACACTCGACTGAACACTCGGACCATTGATTTCCGCTCCAGTCCGACGCTCGTGACTCTCGACTCGACTGGTGTTTGTCGTTGAAACAAACCCCTGATCTACAGTAAGTGTGACCTCAGATCTTACGCCTTCTTGCAATTCGATGAAACGAGTGAAAAAATCAAATTGATTTACATTGAAGGAGGGACCTGAGCCATATCTAGAGATCAGGATATCAGAGAGAGTATGTTACAGAAGCTGTCAGTGCTGGTAGTGGAGTGGTAGTTCTCATAGCATCCCTTAAAACTCATCTTTGAGCACCAAAATGACATATTTAAAACTGTTTTTTTCCTTAAAAGCCTTAACATATCTTGAATGTAACTCGACACCCTTGCTTCATTTAGTATGTGTGGTTCTATGAATATGCAAATGAGCCCCGCCTCCACTCAGAGTTGATCTGATCGGTTACAAGGCGGTTTGTGACGTCAGAAACACCAGCGTGTTTTTACTCAAATACTCAGCAATGCTGTCCACTTATCAACTTAAAGCGGATTAAACACACCACATACACACATACACAACATTAAACGCTGGGTTTACACCACAGGGGGACTTTAAGTTGTTAGTTACTTGTAATTAGATTTTGAGTTACTTTTTATTGATTGCATATTATTCACACAATGTCAGTAAATCGTTCATAATTTATTGTCTCCCCAATTCTTGTTTTGGTAACACTTTATTTTACATGTTACATGTAAGAGTAATAACAGTAAATTACATGCTACTAAACCCTCAATCAAACCCTACTCAGACCCTAACCCTATAGTAAGTACATGTAGTTGATTAATTTTACTCAGTACTTAAATATGTAATTACACTGTAACAAGGACACATTAAAATATAGTCTTATTTTAAATGTTTTAAATGTTTCTTTCTAAAAAAAGCATATTGCTTATATACATTCAGAAAGTCTTGCAGTTTTGTGAAATATGTGGCTATGATGATTACATGGAAACTGAGAGGCCACTAAACACACTTGACCACTAGATCTACCAATCATTTCACTTTTAACAGTTGTTTTCTCAATATTGCAACATGAACACATGAATATTATTTGAATTATCACTTAGTGTGTCGTTTAAGCATGCATTGCTGTGTCTTTGGAAGCACATTTTTACGATCACTTAATATCCTTTACTTAAAGGAGTAGTTTTTAAAAATACCTTTGCTGATAATTTACTCACCCCCATGTCATCCAAGATGTCCATGTCTTTCTTTCTTCAGTCGAAAAGAAATGAAGGTTTTTGATGAAAACATTCCAGGATTTTCTCCATATAATGGACTTCAATGGGAACCAAACGGTTCAAGGTCCAAAAGACCGTTTCAAACTGTTCAAAGGGCTTTAAACGACACCAGATGAATTTGTTCATTTCGTTCGTTGAATGAACCAAATGACTCAAAAAAAGATTTGTTCATTTTGATGGAGTTCGAACAGGAGAGTCACACAGAACAGAGCAAGGCGAGCATTTGAGCTTATAAAACTTAAACTTTGTTATTTATTTATTAAATGAGCGATCGTTTCGCTTGATAAGACCCTTATTCATCATCGCCTGGAGTCGTTTAAAGCCCTTTGAACAGTTTGCACTGAAACTGTCTTTTGGACCTTGAACCGTTTGGTTCCCATTGAAGTCCATTATATGGAGAAAATCGTGGAATGTTTTCATTTTTAATAGTGAACTACTCCTTTAACTCACAAACCCTGTCAAAGCCAAACCCTAATGTAATGTTTAATAGACAATATGTTGTTGATAACAAAGAATGGAATATATTGTAGTTTTATGTCAATATGTTGCAAGATTATCCTATTCAAATCAATATGATTAACGCGCTAGTTTAGAAGGAGTCAGATGATATAACTGTGTAATATAATGGACTACATTTATTAGATGTAATTTGGAATTGTATTTGTAAGTTTTGTACATATGAAGTTGTTTTTAGAGCACACTTTTTCAGGAAAGGTAAGTGTGTGTTGTCTTGTCAGCATTACCACAGCTGTCTGA